>NC_134487.1:167086051-167144622 GCF_040206685.1 Ascaphus truei | reverse complement strand
TCTCTCTCATCAAATGAAAAATGGCAATCGTACATTTTGTTTGCTTGTGTTACTATTTTTCGTTCAGCTAATGTGCATATCTCATACAGTATAACGTCTTTTGGAAGGTTTCAGAAGGCACCACAGTATTACATGACATGGCCATGAAACATGACTTTAACAGTGTTGCAGTCTGTTTGGGGCCATGTCTGCTGTTAATTCACCTCCTCCACCCCTCTCTCTCTTTTTCTCTCTAACACCCCTCCACTCCCTTCTCTCTCATCCCCTTCACACCTCTCTCTCATTCCCTCTGCCCAGAATTAACCATGTTATGTTTAACCCTATAGTTTTTCTGTGAATTGGTTCCACTACTCTTGAATTATATTTACCTTGTACATAGTGACTGAACTATGTACTATCTCAATTAATATTTCTTATTCAACTACATTGTACCACTTTCATTGATTCTGGAGTATTGGGACAAAGAAAAGGGCAGGAGTGAAAGGTGTTTATTGGGAATGTGTGAGGTTATTTATAATGGAAAAATAATGCTGATGCTCTTCTTTGTTTGCCTGAGTCAACATTGTTAGGTAAAGTCCCTTGCTGTTTCATTAAGTGATACGTTCTGTCATCATTGTTGATTAATACACATTAAAGCTTTCCCACCCTCCCACAAACAAACACAATATGAATGATGGGGTTGATAGGCTTAGTTGGAGGGGGTTTTGTTGTGTACAGTTAAAGATGTGTTTCATGTGGCCCACTTCTGCTGCTAACTGTCTTTTACCAGTTTTTTTCTATACCATGACCCATACTGTAATTGTGCTTGCATGTGCCCTGCTAATTGAATTCCTAAATTTAACAATTGTTATTTATTGTTTAGGGCGAGACAGGAATTGTGCATTGCTCTTTTAGGAGAGTGCCATGTAATGGGCATCCATTGGTCCATCACCAGCATTTATGGCACCCCGTATGAAAGGTGTGTGGATGGACCCCTGTTTTTGTTTACAGCAGAATTGCCAGCCATAGCATATGAGTTATAGAGGTTTATGTTTGTCATGGGAGACCAGGTACTTTTAACACCATTTATATATTACCAGGATCATACTTTAGGCAATACAAGGTAGTAAAAACAAATTGCGTTTATTTTGGTAAACCCAAGTACAACAAGAAGAATTACACAAGAGACACTGGGGGTCTGGGGGACAAAACTAGGCTTTCCTAGGTGCAGGGCGCCTGCAACTGGATGAGCTTACCCTGACCGGGATACACATCTGGGTCTCCTGGTTCTCTTTTAGGCTTCAGTTCCCAGCCTCGACCGTTACGTTCAATTCTCACAACTTGGTCTTCGCGTCTGACTTAGGGCCTCATGCAGTAAGCAGCGATAAACCACTTATCTCCAGCTTCTCGCCAAAAAAGCCTACTGCGTTTCATTAAGCCCGATAAGCTGGCGATAAGAGCAAAAATCACCGGGTTTTTTTGCAGAGAAAAATTGCAACCCAAATCACAAACATCAACCTCATTCTAGAGTACCCCTACAGCCACACCCTCTCCCAACACTGCCCACAATTTTCAATTTGTCCCAGTATCTGAAGAGGAGATTAAACAAGTGCTCCTCAAACTAAAACTAAGCAGCCAATGTGGACCTGACTTTCTGCAATCTAAGTTCCTAAGACTTTGTGCCCCAGTTATTGCCAAAAAGATTGCTTCCCTAGTCAATTCTATTATATCTGCAGTCCATATCCCTAAGACCTGGAAAACTGCCAGAGTTGTCTCAATATTCAAATGTGAGGACATAAACACTGTCTCAAACTACAAGCCAATCTCTCTTCTCCCAATACTATTTCAAAGTCATGTAAAAAGGTGTTCACTCCCAATTAAGCGACTACTATACAAATTTCCCTAGCCAATTCCTATCTGACTTTAACCCCAAACTCTCCATGGTAACTACCCTCCTAAAAGTTTACAATGAGATCCAGTGTGGAATGGAAATGGGACAACTTACTGGTACAATATTCCTAGATTTTGCAGCAAAGGCTTTTGATATTGTTGCTCATGTTATCTTGCTAAAACACACTCCAGTGTTCTGGAATAGGGAAGCATGCTTTAAAATGGCTTAATTCCTACTATCAGGTAGATCTCAATATGTGACCATTGCAGGCTCTAACTCCAACCCCTTGGATATCACCTGTGGTGTCCCGCAAGGCTCTGTTCTGTGACCCCTACTCTTCTCAGTGTTTATCAATGATCTTCCTAAAGCTTGTAAGGGAGCTTCAATAATGTATGCAGATGACACAGCCTTATATGCACACAGCTCTAACCTCTCTGACCTTGAACACATATTTCAATCTGACCTTTTGAGACTTGAAAATTGAATTTCCCAAAACAAACTGTTTTTAAACACTGACAAGACTGTAACAATTTTATTTGGGACCACGGCTACATTTTTAAAGCTTCCAATGAATGAGCTCCAGATCAGAACCAACACTAATACCATCTTAGACCCTGTTACTAGTTTCAAATATTTGGGCATATGGTTTGACTCCCATTTAACATTCGGGATGCACATTGATACCCTGACATCCAAAAACTACAGAATTCCAAACTAGGTGTACTTTATAGGAACAAATCCTCCCTAAGTCTGCTGGTCATAAAGTGTATTGCATAGCAGATGCTAATGTCAATTATAGACTATGGGGACATAGTATATAGCACGGCACCCCAGACCCACCTTAGTAAACTTGATACCTTCTACAATTTAATATGCTGTTTTGTCCTCCAATGCAACTACAACACACATCACGGCGAAATGCTCAAAGAACTAGATTGGCCATCACTTGAGTCTTGGCGCAAAGTTCATATCTCCTGTCTTGCCTTCAAATACTTTATAGGCAAGCTACCCATCTATCTGCACAAGCTCTTCACCTCTACCACATTGCAGCACATATCATCTGAGATCTGATTCCAAAAGACTGTTCATGGCCCCAAGGTTCAACAAAGTATTTGGCTGCTCCTCCTTCTCTTACCGTGCACCTGACAACTGTAAAAATCTATCGGAGGCTCTCACAGCTGCAACGAGTCTAAGTTCTTTCAAAACTAAAGCTGTCTCACGTTTAATGTGGTTTGTTATTTTTACATATTTTAACTATGTATCTGTCATCATAAGTCTGTGCCCAGGACATACTTGAAATGAGAGGTAACTCTCAATGTATTACTTCCTGGTAAAATATTTGATAAATAAATGAAGGGGTTAAACCAGAGTATCCTGTTTATTGGGGGCAGAGGGGGTTGATGAAGGAGGTAGTTGCCCAAGGGTGAGAGGTTCGGCCTGCCAGGAAGGTTGCGGGAGAAGTTAACCACTTCACTACCATAGCGGTGGTAACCGCGATAGTAATTATGGGGTTAACTACTCCTGCTACCCACCCGAGAGGCCTATCCACCCACTGTTGGGACAATTACCACCTTCAACCAATCCCTCTACCCCCGAGAAACATTAAAAAAACACAACAACCCTATTACCCACCACATATACCCCTAAACCACCCCCCCCCCCAACACATACAGTACAGTAATGGGAAAAATTACTATTATCCAGATCTGGATAATAGTGCTTTTGCCCATTCAAAATAAAACATTATCCAGCCAGCATAAAATAAATTAAACTTCTGCCAGGATGACGGTCATCCTCATCACCGACCTCCACATCCATGTCCTCCGTGGGCAGCAACAGTACAATAAAAATACAAATTAATGGCTGCTAACCCCTTAATCACCTTAGTGGTTAGTAACAACTATAGTAATTAAGGGGTTAACCTCCTTCCTTGCTACCCACCCAGGAGGCCTAACCACCCTCCCCAGGGTAACTACCCCCATCATCTACCCATTGATTGGAAAAGTGATACACCATGCCATATAAGTGCATGATTAGCCACTATGGCAGTCAATAGGCAACATTTAAAAAAAACGCACCAAAAAGACACAACAATTTTATAAACCAACCACCTAAACACCACAAAAATTAAATAAAAATAAGCCTTAGAAATAATAACAATTACCTAAAAACAAGAAACAAAAATAAAAACAATTAATTAATAATAACCATTTGCTAAAAAATGCATTTCCTGTCACTGTATTTATTTGCAGTCCAAAATGGGCATAGATAAACAAATTCAGAGTCAATGAGCAAGCTAAAAAAAATAAAAACCAGCATCAAAAAAACACAATTAAACAAAGCAATAATATAAAACACAATTATACAAAACAAGAATAAAAAAATAACACAATTAAAAAACAAGCATCAAAGAAATACAATTCAAAAAACAAAGCAGCAAGAAACTGAATTAAAAAAAACAAGAATAAAAAGAACACGATTAAAAAAACAAGAATAAAAAAAATGCTCTGAAAAAATACAAAGAAAGGTTTTTCTTACTTTTGGTGTCTTCACCCTTTGATTCCGAGTCCATCAGCAACAGCAGGAGCCTCTTGACAGTCGAGGCATTGATCCTCAACAGCCGGTAAGTCTATCTTATTTATCTTTATCTGTATCTTCATCTGTCCATTGTAATCCATAGTAATCCAAGATGTGGATGTTGTCCCGTCGGCCTCTTAAGGTCAAACGAGATGGGACAGGCCTTATATAAGTGTCCAATTGTATAGCTCCAATACGATTGGATGCTGTGGCTGGGTTCTTTTTCTTTTCTTTTTTAAGGATATAACATAATCTTCAAGACAGGTACGTCATATCCTTAAATCAAAATGGCTGCCATCACATGGTACTGGAACCAATCATATTGTGAGATATACCATGTAAGGCATTACATGGTACACACCCAATCCGATTGGTTGAAGTATTCCATTTTTTTTAAAAAGGATGTTGTCACATCCTTTTAATAAAATGGCTGCCATCACATGGTACTGGAACCAATCGGATTGTGAGTGTACCATGTGGTATATCTTGCAAGTAAAGTATGATTGGGTTCCACTGTTTCATTGAACACCCTAGCTATCTAACAATGTGACCATTCCCCCAGTGCATCATACCAGGGAACCAGCATTGGACCGTTCAGATACTATCCATATTTCCCCAGAGGTTAACTTTGCACTTAATTAGCCATATTAACCCTTTATTTGATCTACTATAGGGAAATTCTTGTGGTAAAAAGGAATGCTTAAACAAAAGAAATGCAATATCAAAAAAAAATATGTAATCTCACTGCATCTAATAGATTAACTGGCTTGTGAATGAATGAGAAATCGTGCCTAAAAAATGGTGTGTATGAATAATGAACAAATAGATAAATGGCCATTCAATGATATGAAAAGAGCTTAACCCTACTCAAAAAGTGTTTGAACACTAAAAAGAACATAACATTAAGGCTGCTATTTTGCTGACTATGGAGAGTCCAAAGTATCAAAATTTCTTGGCTTTCCTGAATGGTAAAGTAATACTTTAACCAGAGTGCAATTCCTCCCTACCTGAAGTCAAAAAGATTAGCACTACATGTACAATGATTAAAAAAAAAAAACCCATTTCAAACAGTGTTCAATTTATATACTGTACAGTTATCTGTACAGTTATCCATTCCCTATATGTTCCATCACATATCATAAGCCACAAGGGAATCTCAGAACATAGATTGCATATTTCCGGGCGATTAGGTGCATAAGTCCTGCTCAGTTTCTCTGGAATCAGGACCCGCTCTCGCTCCACTACCACTCGCCTTTGCTCCCACTGGGGAGTTGCGAAATGGGGACAGCCCCCCCCCCCTGGGGGACAGCCCCCCCCCCCTGCTCCACTGAGCCAACCTGCCTAGCCTCTCCTAGGACATTGTGGAGTGCCTGGCCCTCCCAATTTCCGAGCAGCAAGCTGCATACAGCTAAAACCACTGACGCACTCACAGCCTTGTGCTTTAAGAGCTTAAATACCCCTGGTTACCATCTCCGGGGAGCCCTCGCACTGTACCCTGGCCTGCCTACTTGCTGGCCTGGTGCTTGCCCCGGTGCATCAAACGCCGATAGCTCCTGGGATGCCTCGAGCACGCAGAATGTTTGCACTAGCCACGCTCAGGTGTGAGCGACCCCCTGATGCCCTGTCAGCAGGATCTCCTTAGTCCCCTGCAACCACTGGTCCCTATCTCCCCAGGAACAAACAAACTGGCCACTTTCTATCCCCTCTCTGGCCGGAGCAGCCGGAGCTTGTTCCCACAATATAAGCACACAGAGTCTGGGGAACTGAACAGAAATGATCTTGGAGGCAGGCTTGGCAGCCCGAGGCCTCATGGCACCCAGATCAGTGTCTGCTCATACCCTCTCCTGGGACCACTCACTGAGCTACGGCCATTTGCCCTCAGTCAGTTTGTCAGGGGAATTGTCAGCAGGGATGTCAGCACAGAGGTTAGGATGGGTCTGGCTTACCTGCCTGGTCTCCTCGGTGACCCTGGAACATGATGGCTCCAAATGCAGGCGATCACTGCTGTTAGCTCCAAAAGCTGCAGAGCATGAAACATTGTAATGGACGGAGGCTCCCTGTGACTGGGGTCATAGGAGCATCCACTTCTGATAGCTTCACCATCATCCCTGTCCATGGGAGCTGTTGCTCTGGGCAGACCATTTCAGGATGCCCCAGAGGTACCATAGCGCTGGGGTCCCCCAGGCTGACCGGCTGACCATTGCCTGGGATCACTTTATGCAAAAATCTTCCGTTGACCACTTGATCCTCCAGCCTGATGGCTGCACGCTGCTGACGATCAAGCTGCATCTCTGTGCCGCAAGTAGCAGCTGGAGGTACTGCTGGCTGGGTCCTCTGCTTCTCTGGCTTCACAGCTGCTGTCTGTTCCTTTGCTGGGGCTAGCCTCTCGTATGCTGTCAGCCCTGTAGCTGGGGAAAATTGGCCCGGATTGGGGTTACTCAAGCAGGATACTTTGGGGCACTCCATCCACGGATGGTCCGTCCTGCCTCCCTGGGAGCACCGGCCCTGGTGGGTATCCTCTGCCATCTTGGCTGCAGCACCTCCAGCACCCGGCTGACTCCACCATGGCTTGGTGGCTTGGGAAGAGTCAGCTACTGGAAACACTCGGCTCACGGCACTGTAGCAGGGTTTATGACCCATTTCTCGAGCTCCACCCGCAGTATTCTGACTGGAGCAGGTCCCACAGGACCTCTTAGTAGGTGGATAACATGCAAGCGATAGTCCTCGGATGTGTCTGGACCCAACGCTGCAACCAAAGCCGCACGAACACTATCCGTATCAGCGTACTAAGCCAAGCCAGCCTCGTGCCACTCAAGGCCCATCGTACCTCGGCCATAACTAGGCAGCCCATATCTTGTGCATCGGGCAACTAACGATTGTCTGTCCCAGGAAGAATAACGTCCTCCTGGACCAGAAATCTTCAGATTTACCCAAACTAATATAAATGTGATCGAATAGTAAAATGTCAGGTTTGTGCAATGTTTGTCTGGAACAACTTGTCCCGCGGTCTTGAAAATTCAAGACCGTCTTTGAGCTGTGATTTCCCTCAAGAAATCCCAACACAAAGCCCAGTGATCCCACCACCATGCCACCAGAAAAAGCATGTCACAGGAGACCAGTACTTTTACACAGAAACCACCGGAATCACTAGCACCAGACCAAACAAAGTTGTTGAATAAAATGAGGTTTATTCTGGCACGCAGCAGCAAAAACAAAGATGCACAAAACAAGATGCAATACCAATTGGGGACCTGGGGAGTAGACTCTAGCCTCCCTAGGTGCAGGGGCTTGCTTCAAGAAGGTTTGCCCTGTCCTCTCCTCGTCCAGGATATCAGAGTGCTGATCACACAGCAGCCACTCTGACTTGTATCTCCAGATGGTCACAGTTAAGATCCAAACTCCTTCACAGAATGTCTCTCAGTCTCTCAGATAGTCTCTCCTGAGGGAATATCTTCTCTGATCAGTGCACCCCTTATATAGCCTTCTGTTGCTATCCTTTATGTGGGACAGGGGCTGCTGGCCAATCAGAGCAGACCTGATTGTCCACTCTTTCCCACTCACCAAATGTCTTTAATACCTCCCTGCTCCCAGCCTTTGTCTCATTACAAATTTCTCTGCAGGAACCTCAACTGATTAAATCACAGAGTCCCCTCTATAGAAATGTACATATGCAAATCCCATTACAAGTATGCTATCTTAGAAATGAGCACATGCAGTCACATAGTCCAATTTAAACTTTACAGGGCTGACTCCCAAATCACATCACAGAACAATGTTGATTCACCAATCTGGGTTTGCATTTACAGGGAATAAAGTTCCTTGTCTTACATACATAGTGCATTATACATTCCCTGTTCCACCCCAGACATTAAAGTACATTTGGCCAAAATAAGCCTTACATAGGTGGCCAAGTTGCATGGATTTAGGGTTAGCTAGCTTGGCTTCATCCCAGTTTTGTGATGTCAGCTACCCCTACTGTCACACCCTGTGATCCCCTAATGACTGACATGTGTTCCCCTATATGTTCCATCACAGGTCTTGTGGTCTCCCTCACATATTATAAGCCACAAGAGCATTTCATAACATAGATGACATATTTCTAGTTAGAAATGTAAACAACTTTAATAAAAATGGATTTCACTGACCATTGGTGGTGTATAATATTCCCCTTGGTGACAGAATTGCAATGTGTGCAATGTACTGTAAGCATGAATACGGTAGATACAGTACCATTCTTTATCATGATGAGCAGTGTCTCAGTGGCTTATTCTATATCAGGTAAAGCAACTATTTGGACTGTTTTCGGCAGCAAATCCCCATTGAAGTCAATAGGGAATTTCAAGTAAAAACTGCCAGGTCTTCTTAATCCAGGATTAAGGCCACTATAATGTCAACTACTATAAAGGAAAGGGACCTGGAGTCATTATTAACTTAAAAGTAATCAAGCAAAATAAAAAATAGATTGGGAAAGGCAACAGGATGCTTAGTTGTAAAGGGAGCAGTATAAAGAGAGGTACAATATTAGCAACAGAAAGAGAGAGATAAGAAAATGCACAGACTAACTGGGGCAAACGGTTCTTATTCTATTTCAACAAATTTAGCTGCAATGATACTTATTTATATTTGTTTAACCAGTTTGCTGCCACATTGTTGCTCCTCTCTTGCAGTAAAAGGGTTAATTGGAATTACCTATGAGGGATACAAATCTATAGGAACATTTTTCTTTTTCAGAAAGTAAAGCGCAAACTGCTGCTTTAATAACAAGTCCGATGTCTGACACAGTATTTCTTCAGAAAATCTGTTACGTATTCAAACTGCTCTTCTGTACTCATTCAGCTTGCTATGGGCTACACAAATAAAAAGTGGATGTAGCAACCCGAGCAAATTTTGCTCTACACATTTAATCCAAAATAAATGGAATTTATTATTAGAAAAGTTAAATATTGTGTAATGGAAAAAGTTGTGTAATTTCTGAAAAAGGTTCAAGAGCAGGTATATTTCCCAAAGGCTTTCTACACTTCTTTATTTGCTCATTTTTGTTCCCTGGCCACAGTGATTTTTTCAGAGCAGGAAAAGATATGGCAATTTTAGTTTATATACTAAGCAATTTATTTGCTACAGGAAAAAATCCAGCACATTAAAATAAACCCCCCAAAGTATAAATGCTTCAATTTGTATTTCATTTTGCCCAAATGTTGCTCCCCACTGACTGATAAGGGGAAATAAGACCGCTATGTTTCTATTAGAGGCTTTATTATTATGCCAACCTCCAGCTCATACCAACTGGACAAGCTCATGCATCAGGAACCTCACCAATGGGGTACAGTCCTCTTGTTTTCTTATACAACCTGAGTTCCCTCTCCTCCTCCTCACTTCCCTTTAACTTTATTGGTTCTCTGATAAGGACAGGGGGGGATAAGGGTAAAGAGAACACTTCCCCATTAAGAGGCTTCTTAGAAATTAAGCTAGTTGACTATGGGAGATTGCCCCTTTAAACTTTTTCTGGATGAGATTAGCCCAAATTTGACATCCCAGCATTCACTTACCACCTTCTTGCATGCATAAATTGAAGGTATTGTACCCACACCTATCCTTTTTCAGTACTCAGGTTCACGGATAGAAGGTGATCCAAGTAGTGTAACAGTTATACTTATTACTTATTAGTGGTAATCTAACAGATTAAAACAACCAGAATACACATTCTTACTGGCAACAAGTTAAAAGCTGTCTTGATTTCTGTCTGACCCACTGCCCTCACAAGTTTCAATGCTATATTAACATAAGGGTAAATATCACAAATACACAATAAGCAACTTATGGGGAAACAAAACATCCTGTCAAACTCAATTTTTTAACCAATATTCCCCGATCAACCCTGCATGTTCCCTCACCAACTGAATTAAAGCTACAGTTCAAGCAATATTCTGCATGAGTGTTTTTTTTTTAATAAATCAGTTCTGTAGTAAGAAAAAATACTTTTAGCATTTTCTGTTTTAAGAAAAAAACAACTTTGAAAGACCAATTTTCTTGTATTCTATTTTAACAAGCATGTTTCTTCCTCTGGCAACCATTTACATTCCCCAGATCTAAAGATGTCGCCAAACTTTGCCGCTCAATAGACGGAGAGCGAATTGACCGGCAGCTATGCAGTTCTTTAGGCAAGTAGAGATTGCCCACATGAAACTATTGAAGTAAAAAAAACAACTAAAAAAAAAAAAACGGGAGCTTGAACTCCCAACCAACAACCAAATAAACCCCTGACTAAGCAACTCTGTGATGAAACAGGTTCTTAAGTAAGATGCACATTTGAATGGCACACTCATATTGTCTACGCATGTCATCTTTCCAGACCTCATGTTGTTCCTTCTACTGTACCTCTGAAAAATATCCAAGACGAAATTGGCTTTTCCACAGTAAGAACTTAGAGTGAGAACTTTCACTGGTCTTTTTATTTTGAGTCTAAAACATTTTTGTCTTTCAGTTTTTGGTACCTGTTATGGTTATATAAAAAAAAATATGTTTCAGCTTTGCCAAAACTCGATTTGTTTTCTAATTTTTATAAAATGAGGGTGAAAAAATAAAATATCTTTTTACATTTTGGCAACCCCCAACCAGACACAAAGCTATGAGGAGTTAAAAAGTGACATAATCCCTCCACTTTACAGTGTACAGCAAATACAAATATGACTTCTGAGCACATTCACATCTCAGACAGAACCACACACTGTAGGTAGTGCTGAAAAAGCTATGTAATATGGCAGACATACAGATGCAGCGGCCATAATTTTAGGAAATCACACGGTTTATACCTTGGAATACCCATGTGATGGTGCGCCATTTCTTCCAACCGTACTGCCTTAAGACGCGTGTTGACTAGGGTTTGTATTGGGTTCAGAAAATTGCATTTTAGCGCGGTCTGCAATACAGTCGAGAAACTCAAGTGGGCATTCGCGAGTTGTTGTCTTAAAAATCTAATAGTAATTCAAACTGTCTGTTATTGCCATACAGTTCTGCAAGTGTGTGTGTAATTGTAATGTGTAGATTAACATTACAAGTTCACACTGTATGGTGTACATGGGAAAGAAGTATTTTGTACGAATTAACTGTTGTATTTGTACAGAAAAAATAAAAAGTGCTGGAAAAGTACTTAAATATAATGCATAAAATATATGTGTACACTCAATGTGATAAAAATAAATGAATCTAAAATAAGAGTACAAAGAAGTTCACATGTATGTGTGAGGTAGGCAGCCTGATAACGCTGACTGAACAAAGTCAGGAAACATACAGGGAAAACATAGATACAGACCGGCGCCTTGGAAAATAAAGTCCAACAAATATCCAGATACACTGGCAAGAGCTATGCTCCTTGTGGGACAGTCCTGTTCATCCGGATCAACCTTGTAACTTTGTGGAAGGCATCCGAGATATATGGAATAAAGCACAAAGATATTACATAGTGTATACTGCTGTAAATATAGGATAAATTAACATATCACTAATGAACAACACTGACTAACAAAAGACAGAAAACAAACAACATTTAACATACAAACACAAGGCTGTAAACACAATTGAAAGTGATGGTTTTAACCACCAGATTGCCTTCAACAGAGAACCTTCTTCTTTATATGGATATTTTGTGTCCATTTTATATTTTAATAAATTAGTTTCAAGTTAATTTCAGCCTCGGGGACCCCTACTTCCCGAGATACAGGCCCCGGTATGGGGTGCCGGTATCACTCTGCATTGTTTAGATCCCACGGTCACGTGACCCATAGGATTTTAACATGGGGATACCGGCACCCCATAACGGGGCCTGTAACTCGGGAAGTAGGGGCTCCCCGGACCTGAAATCAATGCGGTTCAGCTCCGGTGACCCCCTGCTACATTAGTGTAATGTTAGAATTTTAATAAAACCCCTGCAATCACCTATGAGAGGCGTGCAGTTAGAGTGACTGTTTCAGCCTCTAACTGCGCGTCTATTACAGAAAAGCATCATGCAACTATACGGTCGCATTCACACTGCAGGGACCCTGCGGTGTTACTCCGATGCGTCTCGTTAGTCTGCCACTGAACATCTCGGGTCCATCTCGGGTCCAACATGCGGGATCACGTAAATGTACCTGGGTACATTTTATAATAAAGGCCGCTACAGCTGTACTAAACTTTCACTCATGTTTGCAAAACTGGCGTAAATTGAGCTCATCATTTCTCTGACATCGAGAAGTGTTTTTATAGCATATTAAATCAGGGAATTTAAAAGGGAAATGCAAGATGTGGATATGAAATGTGACCTTATTCCTGGAGCTGACCAACTATCCTAGCTCTTATCTTAAAATTCTAATGATAAGGGTTGATTTGTTGTACAGTAGGCTGTGATATAGTACATTGAATGCAACAACATGGGAGTTCTCCATAGGTGAAATTATAGTGTACAATGCTTACAAATAACTCACCGGTCTCTCCTTCATGTCTTTGGAGGAGTTTGGAGGTTGGTATCTTTGGGACAATTTTGTGTTGATTCTGGAAATTCTAATGGGCTTGTTTTTTGCTTTGTGTGTTTTAAATTCTAGCGAATATTAGTTAAGAAAAAATGTCTTCCTTCACTGACACAATAATATATATTTTGATGTTTTGCTAAGTTAGAAATATTTGTAATGTTGTTGACAGTATGAAAATGGAATGCTATAATTTTCACACAGCTCTATGCACAGCTATATTTTTTATAGTACATTGGAATATCCAGTTGTGTTATCCTGCTGTATGGTTGCAAATATAAAAGATGTAAACGCTCACAAAAATATATAATAAAAAGGATTATTAAAAATACTAAAATACTGTGTTGCCTCAGCAAAAGAAGGCCACTGGGTGCTCTGCTTATTAGTTGAAAGGTGCAATCTCACCCAAAATCAACTTTAAATACTACTGTGAACACTTTATATTTATGCCAGAACACACAAAATAACTATTTTTCGTTTTAAGATTTTCAGCAAGCAGTAACAGTGAGATCCTGTGATTGCTATTTTTTTCTCCCAGAATCCTCTGCTGATCCAACCTCACAATTTATTGGTTATCCCTCCCATGAAAGAGTAGTGACATTAACTGACTGTACAATAATTTCAGCCAAGTCTGATTTTTTTCTTCCAATTTGTGTAATCTCTCACAGCATGGAACACTATTTAGAAAAGTCCAGGGCAGAATTCTGAGGGATGCCATTTTAGATGTTAAAGTTTTATTTCACTTTTTAAAGTAGAGGGTATAACATTTTTAGTGACACTCCAGCTTTCAGTGAACTGAGATCTCGATTTGAACAGAAGAGGAGGACCCCCTCTTCTAACACTATAAAATGGAGCTATCAAATGGCCTATGGAATATATGTGTTGCTGGGTTGCATAAACTTCTGACATTCAAAGGGTTAAAGCTCCAGCGCGGTATTCACTAAAGTACATATGGTGTGGTCATTCACCCCGTAAATGATAACAATATTAAACAGCATATATAGCATGGATTGCGTAAGTAAAGAGACACCCATTCAAGGGTACTGTGGGTATCGTGTATATTGAAGTCTTCAGTCTGACTTTGATGCTCAGGCTCTGTTTTGTAAAGCTAGAGGAAGGCTGTAAGCCAGAAACAATATAACAAAACAGACGTCTACATTTTATTTACTGCAGTTTTATTATGCCTCTACACAAAACTGCCTGCACTGCTCCACTATCAGACTTGCATTGTAAATTACTGTATTGATCTCTTAGGGGAAAGCTGATAGATAAATGTAGTCTGCATTGGACTTATGAAGGAGAATAAAGCTGCTGATGAAAGTTGTGCCTGTTCCTTCATTTCTCTTTTGGGAGACGCTTCTGGTACAGGATTTGCAGACACTAAACAACCAATCACATCTGGCATGCTCAATTCACTTAGTCCACATTTATGGGATGCTATTTGCAATGTGGTGAGAAAACAGAAAGGACTGAGTTATGCATCTTAATAATGGTTCCCTGGGCCGGTTAATTAAGGTGCAGTGACTCACATATTTGTGTCACTCAGTAACATAATTCAGCTCTATTCTTCTGTAACCCCTAATAATAACAACAACAGAAGCTCACCGGTCATGATGAATCAATGCAGTGAGGTTGCTCCACTAGGTTTGAAAATTTGTTAAACTCGATATATAATTCCAACAATCACTTATCTTTAAAAAGCTGAAATGTACTAGTGTATATGTTTATTTATTTATATTTATAAAATGTTTTACCAAGAAGTAAGGAAGCAGAGAAGAGGATCAAGGCACTACGGATTTTTTAATCAAATGAATTTATTCAGCCAAGGAATCTACATTTCGGCCAGTATTATGGCCGAACTCTTTTGCCATTAACTATGGAGAGCGTCCGATTCCTTGGCTGAATAAAATTCACTTGATTTAAAAATCCGTAGTGCCCCGATTCTCTTCTCTGCTTCCATATTGACTTGGATTATCCCCCATTTTTTTCCCTGGACCAGGAGCACCAGCAAATTTATATAAACAAATAGACAGCACTCTAAATAAAGAATGAAAATCAAAAGTACAGGGTGCAAACGGAACGAAGTGGGCCCAAACAACCCCGCTGAAGATCATATACAAACAAAAAAGCTCCAGCACACCCTGATTAATAGAGAAAACAAAAGAGTCACGGAATAAGCCAACATTTAATAGCGGTAATAATAGAACAATAGGTATCACAAAACATGGAAATGCTTAACGACTATTAATGCAGAATATATAGTTCTTAAAAAGCACAAGAGTAGGGGGGAGAAACCCAGGGAAGGGGAGTGGGTGAAAAAACACTAAAGGAAAAATTGCAAACAAATAAAAAAAAAAAAGACAATGGGGGAGGTAAGAGGGGCAACATTTCGGGGTGACGACACTTTCCTCAGGCCCGTTCCCTTGGCTCCAATGGAACCACAAGGTACTTCCCTTAACCCTAACCCCCCTACAGGACACATTGTAGCCAAATAAGAATAAGCTCAGAATCAAGCCCTAATCAAAAGTCCACCGTATATGCAAGAGTGTATTCAAACTCAAACCGTCCTTTCAGTGGGATAATCAGGCTTCTGTCCTCTCTTTCTCTCATCAAATTCAAAAGTGGCTGAATGAACACCCCATGAGACTGATATATAAAGGTACTTCCTGGATGACATTAGAGGTCACATGCACTGCACCCCTAGCAGGCTTAATATAATTTTTAAAAGTCACCTCTAATTATCAATCCTGTACACACGCACACATGCACACACACAATTAAAGGTCTTTTCAAAGTGGCCACTGTCACATGCACTAGGAATGAGTACACACTACCCGCTTCCACCATCAGGATTAATTTAAGGGCCTATGCCTTGGTAATTCCTGGTCTCCAGTAGAATATACACACTTACAAAAGCCCAATTTAATCAAATATATCCGAAAATTAGGTAATAGGTTCAATTAGATTTCAATAACATAAGAAGTACATTGCTTGTAAATGGATTTAAACATGCATACCGTACATACTGTAGGGTCAGACAGTTTATAAAATAAAAAGGAGTAAAAAGGTATATTAAAGGAGTAGCTACAAGGTTCACATATTATCATAATAGAGCATAGAGCAAAAATCTTCACCAAGTCAAAGGTGTCGTAAACCTCCCTTTGACATAGTAGGCATAATAATATAGTAGATTAGGTTGGAAAAAAGACACACAGAACAGTATGCCCATTAAGTTCAACCTTTGTTAAATGGTAATTCGTCAAGATACTATATTTATAGCTATATTGATCCAGAGGAACGCAAACAAAACAAAAACCTGTGATACATTTGAAAATGATGTCTCATAAGGGAAAAACTATCCTTCTTAATTGCAATAAAGGCAATCAGATCTCTTTCTGCATCAATACCCTTCCCATGTTTTAACTTACCTGGCAGTTGTTATTCAAGTACATGAATAATAAAGTGTCTCCTAGTGATGGACAATGTCTTGGAATAGCAATCTTTCAGAACATTTAACACTTACAGTATAACACCTGCTGGAGAAAGGGACTTTAGTGAACTTAAAAGTTTTCCATCACTTATAATGTTTACAAGTCGAGATTCTCACTGACCCTGGTGTTTTGGTTTTGCTTACATTTTTTGTGTGTTTTTGACTTTAGTTACCAAATGGATTTGATTTTTTTCCATATTATGGGAAAGGAATCATAAAATGATCTGTTTTTGTTTGTAAAGTATTTGTTATTTTTGTAATTCACAATTTATGTTGTAAAAATAATTTTAATATAAAATAATATGGCTTTAGATGTTACATATATGTATGTGTGTATATACAAACATACATACATACTCATATATATATATATATATATATATATATATATATATATATATATATATATATATATATATATATATACATATACGTTTATGTATATATATGTATGTATGTGTATGTATGTATGTTTGTATATACACACATACATATATGTAACATCTATATATATATATATATATATATATATATATATATGTAAAGTATAACACAATATATATATATATAGTCGTGAAAAAGAAAGTACACCCTCTTTGAATTCTATGGTTTTACATATCAGGACATAAAAACAAAACATATTACACCGTGTCATGATTTATTGAACAAAAATAAAGCCAAAATTGAAAAGCCATGTGGGAAAAACTAAGTATACCTTATGATTCAATAGCTTGTAGAACCACCTTTAGCAGCAATAACTTGAAGTAATCGTTTTCTGTATGACTTTATCAGTCTCTCACATCGTTGTGGAGGAATTTTGGCCCACTCTTCTTTACAACGTTGCTTCAGCTCATTGAGGTTTGTGGGCATTTGTTTATGCACAGCTCTCTTAAGGTTCAGCCACAGCATTTCAATTGGGTTGAGGTCTGGACTTTGACTGGGCCATTGCAACACCTTGATTCTTTTCTTTTTCAGCCATTCTGTTGTAGATTTGCTGGTGTGCTTGGGATCATGTCCTGTTGCATGATCCAATTTCGGCCAAGCTTTAGCTGTCGGACAGATGGCCTCACATTTGACTCTAGAATACTTTAGTATACAGAGGAGTTCGTGGTCGACTCAATGACTGCAAGGTTCCCAGGTCCTGCGGCTGCAAAACAAGCCCAAATCATCACCCCTCCACCACCGTGCTTAACAGTTGGTATGAGGTGTTTGTGCTGATATGCTGTGTTTGGTTTTTGCCAAACGTGACACTGTGCATTATGGCCAAACATCTCCACTTTGGTCTCGTCTGTCCAAAGGACATTGTTCCAGATGTCTTGTGGTTTGTTCAGATGCAACTTTGCAAATCTAAACCGTGCTGCCATATTCTTTTTAGAGAGAAGAGGCTTTCTCCTGGCAACCCTTCCAAACAAACCATACTTGTTCAGTCTTTTTCTAATTGTACTGTCATGAACTTTAATATTTAACATGCTACAGAGGCCTGTAGAGTCTGAGATGTTGTGACGATCGGGGGTTAATCAGGACAATAATAAATAAATTATAAATAAATTATAAATAAATAATAAAATAATAAAAACCAGCTCAAGCCAGTGATTACAGCAAGCTGAAAAAGGAGATCCTGGCGCGCCTAGGGGTGACAACAGCGGTCCGTGCCCAGAGGTTACACTCCTGGACCTACAACCTGGATAAATCCACAAGATCACAGCTGTTTGACTTAATACATCTTGCCAGAAAGTGGTTATAACCGGAAATCAACACATCCAGAAACATTGTGGAGCAACTAGTGATGGACCTATTTCTGAGAGGCTTACCTGTTGCCCTTCGTCGCTGGGTCAGCCAGAGTGATCCCCAAACAGCTGACCAGTTAGTCGCGTTGGTAAAAAGGTACAGTGTAGCTGGAGAATGGCTTCAACCCCCTATCCAAGGGCAGCCTCAGAACCGGAAGGTCCAGAGCCCCAACAAAATTGGTAAGACTGTTCCAGGGAAAAGGGGGAATTTTGATGAACAGGTTTGGGTCTATAACCCTAGGGACATAACCACAAGAGAAAGGAACTTTGTTAAGCGGGAAGAACCTATAAGGGACTATGCTGTAAAATGTTTTAAATGTCGAGAGTTTGGACATATGGCAAAGAATGGTTGAACCCATGGAATGTAATGTGGGTAGTAATAATGAAGATGATTACTCCCTGTATGCCAAAACTGTGTGTTCTGCAAACAAAAATGGTTGTCTGAATAGTTACCCTTGGTGTTCCGTGCAGGTAGAGGGAGAAAGGGTTCAGGCATTACTTGACTCAGGGAGTATGGTTACCCTCATAGACCCAGATTTGGTAAATGGTATTCAGGTAGATGACTCCCAACAGATTGATATTTCCTGTATACATGAGGATGTACATAACTACTTCACTGCTGAAGTACAGATTGAGTCACAGTGTGGCTCTGTAAATTGGCGAGTTGGTCTTGTACCAAAATTAGCCCATGACATGATTATTGGTAGAGATTTTCCCCATTTTCTATTATTGCCAGCTGCTGAAAAACTTGCTACTAGTTCGTCAGATGAATGTAATGATGATTTCCCATTTGTTGACATTTTGGGAGACGAACTAGACAGCACAAATAAGTCTGGGAGTAAACAGCCATACCCTGTAAAATCACTAGTGGGCGACAACCCAGAACAAAATGGTGCCGGACCATCTATTAGACCGGAAACAGACATTGACCTTATTGATTTAGAGGTTAGCCCAGGTAACTTTAAGAGTGCCCAGTGGTCTGATCCTACTTTGTCAGTAGCCTAAAATTCCATTTCAGTAAGGAATGGAACCCCTACTAATCCAGACAGACCCTTGTCTTATCCTTACTTTGAGGTGGATAACGATCTGTTGTATCGCCTTGAGGAAAAACAGTCTGTTAGAGTAAAACAGTTGTTAGTGCCAAAAGCGTATCAGCGCACTGTGCTAAGCCTCGCGCATAGCCATGTACTACGTGGTCACCTAGGGATTGAAAAGACTAAAGCGTGTATTCTCAGGAGTTTTACTGGCCGGGGATGATGGCAGCAATAATAGATTATTGTTCATCGTGTCCTGAATGTCAGCTCACTGCCCCTTTGCCAGCGTACCATAGTCCCTACCAATAATTGGAGTCCCATTTGAATGCATGGCTATGGATTTTGTTGGCCCTTTAGTGATGTCAGCCAGGGGGCATCAGTACATACTGGTGATATTAAACACTATGCGACCCGACATCCTGAGGCAATCCCTCTATGCACGGCCTCAGCAAAATCTATTGCTAAAGAGTTAATGATGATGTGTAGTCGGGTGGGGATTCCCAATTAGATCCTATCAGATCAGGGTGCTCCATTCATGTCTCGGGTAACCAAGGAGTTATGCAAACTTCTCCACATAAAACAGTTAAAAACCTCTGTGTACCACCCACAAACTGATGGTTTGGTGGAGCGGTTCAATGAAACCCTAAAGGCAATGCTGCGGAAAGTAATTGTTAAGGATGGAAAGAACTGGGATTTTCTGTTACCTTATTTAATGTTTGCTATTAGAGAAGTGCCCCAAGCATCTACTGGGTTTTCACCATTTGAATTGTTGTATGATAGACACCTTAGGGGGTTACTTGACATAGCCAAGGAGACATGGGAACAGGAGACTACACCCCATCGCAGTGTAATTGAGCATATAACCCAAATGCAGGGACGCATGGCAGCCATTATGCATATAGTGCGGGAACATATGGAAAAGGCCCAACGTAACCAGCGGAATAGCTGTAATAGGAATGCTAGGAATGCTAGTGTCCGTAGGTTTCCTAGTGTTAATCCCCACAGTAGAAAGTAAATTTCTGGCAAAATGGCATGGGCCATATGAGGTTATTCAAAAAATGGGTGAGGTAAATAATAAAAGTGAGGTAGCCAGGCAGACGAAAGCCTGAACAAATATACCATGTGAACTTACTCAAGCCCTGGAAAGAAAGGGAGGTTCTAATTACTGTGGAAACCTCTGTCTTCCCCACTAGGAAAACCCCAGATCCAGAATTGAACATATCAAAGGCCCTGTCTATACACCAGGCACAGGAAGTCAAGGAATTTGTTAAATTAAATAAAAGGGTATTCTCCGCAGTTCCAGGAAGGACTAGGGTTATTAGGCATGACATTATAACCGAACCAGGAAAAAGGGTCAATCTTAAGCCTTATAGAATACCTGCAGCTCGTAGAGAGGCCATTAGACCAGAGGTTAAGAAAATGCTAGAGCTTGGGGTGATTGAGGAGTCACAAAGTGACTAGAGCAGCCCTATTGTGCTTGTACCAAAGCCTGATGGGACTGTAAGGTTTTGTAACGATTATCGCAAGCTGAATGATATCTCAAAATTTGATTTCTACCCCATGCCAAGGGCTGATGGGCTAGTGGAGAGACTTGGGAAAGCCCGTTACCTCACCACACTAGATTTGACCAAGGGTTACTGGCAGGTTCCACTCACAGAGCAGGCAAAGGAAAAGACTGCCTTTTCTACTCCTGATGGTCTTTTCCAATACAAGGTGTTGCCGTTTGGTCTGCATGCCACCTTTCAAAGGATGATGGACAGACTATTAAGGCCACAAATGTTTTATGCAGCTGCATATTTAGATGATGTAGTGATACGGAAGATTGGGAATCCCACCTTCCAAAAGTACAAGCAGTGTTAAAGTCTTTTTAGTCTGCGGGGTTAACGGCTAACCCAAGGAAGTGTACAATTGGCTTAGAGGAAGCCAAATATTTAGGATATTCTATTGGTAGAGGGTTAGTGAAACCTCAAATGGCTAAAGTGGAAGCCATAAGGAATTGGCCCCGGCCAGTCACCAAGAAACAAGTGAGAACTTTCCTTGGCCTAGTTGGATATTACCGGAGGTTTATCTATAACTTTGCTACCCTTGCATGTCCTTTAACTGATCTGACAAAGGCAAGAGCTCCAGTAATGGTAAAATGGTCCCCAGAACTAGAACAAGCATTCAGGTCACTGAAAGAAGCCATATGTGCCCAACCAGTGTTAGTAACCCCCAATTTTGCTAGGGAATTTATTATGCAAACCGATGCGTCGGACGTAGGGCTTGGTGCGGTCCTCTCACAAGAGAACCAGAATGAAGAACATCCTATCTTGTACCTAAGCAGAAAACTTAACCCACATGAAAGAAACTACTCCATATTTGAAAAAGAGTGTCTTGCAATAAAGTGGGCGGTAGACAGTCTTAAGTACTACCTGTTAGGCAGAAAATTCAGGCTGGTGACAGACCACGCACCCCTAACCTGGATGAGTCAAAATAGGGAGAAAAATAGCAGAGTGACACGCTGGTTTCTCAGTCTGCAACCCTACAAATTCTCAGTGGAACACAGGGCAGGCAGTAGACGGGAATGCAGAGGGCTTGTCAAGAATGCATTCACTGGTGTGCACGGTCGCTCACCCCACTAGGTCTGAGCTGGAGGGGAGGATATGTGACAGATATGAGAGAACAGTAGTGAAAAGAGGATATTACGGCTCTAAATTAGTGCAGGGTTTCTGCTCCACTCCACGGTTTGGAGATTTACCAAGGGGAATCCAGACCGGGACTTCTAGCTCTCCTAGCTTTCACAGGACTGGAGCAGCTGATTGAGCAGGGTGATGATTAAAAGGTTGCTCTAAACAGAGCAAGACAGGGCTGTTTTACTCTCAAGAGGAGGGTGTGCTGAAAAGCTGTGATGCTGAGAAAATACTTTTGTTTTGTTTGTTTGATTTACTCCTGTTATCTGCTGTAGCATTTGTATGGCAAAATAAACAGGCCAAGCTTTTCACTTCTGTGTCAGAAGACTGTCTCCTCTACCTGGAAGGCTGTGTGAAAGTGCTGATTCTTGGACAAAAGGTACAGAGCAAGAAGGTACTTTGTCACAAGTGTTCATATAGGCATGCCAGGCTTGTAAATAATTATATAAAGCGATTATATGCATGAATAAGTGCCAAACTCGCAATAACATTGGGATTGGTGCAAACTAATAAGACACGCCTACAAGGCAGTTTACTTAAAGAACAGTGTAGCCTCATATCTTAACTCTTCCCCCTGATGAAGTATGTCGAACATACGAAACGTGCGTAGGGTTGTGACATCATGAAAGTGGCATCTCTGAGGGAGGTGGTTCGTGCGACGCGGGCTGTGTGTATAGGAGGCTGGTAACATAGTATCCACGCAAGGACATCAAAGGCTATTTCATTTAGCCTGCTGCAACACATACACAGGGTCTCCATACCCAGACTATAGTAATCTACTACAGATATGCTCATGTAGATACTGAATGGGACAATGTGATGTTATTTTATTAGATGCTAACCTCAGATCATATGCTCACCATTGTATGAAGCATCATCATCCCAGCTACTATATGGGTGATTAACTGTGCGGTTACTTCACATTCAGCATCAACAGCCTCACTGGGCATTACTGTGTTAATACATCATGTGTACACAGCTGATGATTGGTACATGACAATTATATTATGTATCATATCTAGTATGTTTACTCACCTTAAACTTATACAGGTCATATGCATATCGAGCTCTTATTATACACTGCGCTCTGCGTCTTTCTGATAGGGATTGATGTGAGTCACAGATGTTCATCCATTGATTATTCTATCTGTATCCTATTTGATAGTATCAACCAGTGACTTTATACTATATTATCTGGTGTATTAATAGAGTACTATCTAACAGGTGACCTCATATTTGGTATTTCCGAGTCTGGGTTTTTCATGAACTACACCCTAGGGGATTTTATTTAATTGTTGTTATGTATTAATTTTATGTCGTCGAGGTTACATTAATTAAAATTTCTTTATTTTGGTTTTGTGAGCTTTTACTCACTCTAGTGTGTCGTTAGGCAGGAGTAATTATACTCCACCTAGTGGGA
This sequence comes from Ascaphus truei, assembly GCF_040206685.1. Classification (NCBI taxonomy): domain Eukaryota; kingdom Metazoa; phylum Chordata; class Amphibia; order Anura; family Ascaphidae; genus Ascaphus; species Ascaphus truei. The sequence goes on along the minus strand of NC_134487.1, from coordinate 167,121,274 downwards.
CAATTGACATCCCAGGCTACTACAGCTGTTTAATGTCTTTGAGTGCAGATATATGGGTTTCTTCGTGTTAACCTTGAGTTAACTTGTGATGCTATATATTGCTGGAGGCGCTGTCAGCCTCATTGAGAGGGTGTGGTTTCCATGCCCTGACTATTATACAGATGGGAACTCTTCATAACGAGACAAGCACTGTTTCCTGACAGCAAAATATATACTAAGATGTATGACATTTTGAGATGGAGTCCTTTGTATTTAGGATACTCCTGGAGAGAAGAAACAAAGATGTCCAGAGAAACATCCAATGTGACAAAAATACAAAGTGAAATACCTATATCTCTTGAAAAAGGGTAATTTAGTTAACCCTCTGGCCAGAGTATAAGCCTGCGAGCCAAATCAAGGCAGGACCAATTTGCAGGTCCTAACACTAACTGATTAAAATTCTTATTTACCTCTATAATTAGAGGAAGAATGGTCCTAGCATTGAACCTGTCACAACCAGCGGCATGAAAAGAAAACCAATTGGTGGTAAATGTTGGGGGTTCTTAGAGCTTGCTGGGTATCTTTGTGTTTACTTCTGGAGAGAGACAGAGAATATGTTGCTTCACACAGATCGATTACACACTGACAGTTGTTACCAAGAAAGCCATCTTAAACATGGTAGAATGCATGCGCACACTTGGAAGAGACTATTAAACAATTGATTCTCTGTGAGCTACCATAGGCTCTGGAGGGCGTTGTTTTGGTGCCAAAACCCTTGAACACACGTTTTAAAGAGTAGCTAGAGATGTGTATCAGAGAAAATACACTAAAGAGTCCCTTTTTCAGGCGCACCGCAGACCTTTATGTTATATACGGTCAGGGGCGAATGTAGTAAATAATGTTAATTTTATTTCGTTTTTAATATGTCATCGTGTAATTAAAACAGTATACAGTGTAATTCTATATACTCAAATAAAAATAGACATCTAAGGTCTATTCGGTCTCTACCATGCGTCTCCTGTAGCTCCTATGTACTAATCTATTCGATATAGTATATAACAAATGGTGTCCATTTTACTTCCGGTCCTTGTATCCCTGTCCGAAGCTCTAGTATCCGTGGTATATACAGATGGACAGATATAAATCCTGTGTGTATATTAGTTCTATGTTCAGATAGTCACACCTGATCCCTCTTCTGAGTGGGTTAGGCTTTTGGTGCATAAGACCATTGCTCCACTGTAGGAGTCCGTTCCCTGTGTCCCTGTTCTGTGTCTTGCTCTCTGTTTGATGTAGGAAAAAACAGAGCCCTTGTTAGCTATTAGTGAAGAATATAGTAGCTTTGCGGGGGTTTATTGTAAAATACCTAATTTGTGAGTTAAACAGGTTATGGGATTATATGGTCTTGCTATAGGTTTCACACATATGTCCATAGAGGGCTGTACTGTCCCATGGAGCTTTGTATGTTATGATGTTTTCGGACCAGAATGATGGATGGTGTTTATGTACTAGTGTTCTACTATCTGGTTCTTATCACCCGTGGTTCAGCAAATGTAACTGAATGCTGCTTGGCTACGTTTGTTATGTTTAAAAAGTGGCACGTAGGTGCCGATATGGTAGTATGTATGCTGACGGCCCTTGTATACGTTCAAACTGCAGACAGAGTTAAGTCCAAATCACTGTTCCCGGTTGGCACTTGGTTTAAACTCACACTGCACCTGCGTCAATAGCGGGGCAGTGTTGTTGTTATTTGTTGTGACGTGGCTGTTTTTACGGAGAAAAGAATCTCGTGTACTCAAAAGGTAAGTGGAGGCCACGCTGTGTCTTGTATTTTACTAGATTTTCGCATGCGTTGCGCGATGGGCTGATGTTACCCGTATAGTCCTATGTTTATCCTTTCAGATCAGATAGCGATATAGATATTAGTGTTGTTGGAACATTTGCTCTGTTTAATTCGGAATCTTACATTGTTTGGGCAAGATTTCCAAATGCTGCGTTTATTCAGAGTATAGTATATCGTTCATGGTAAGGTCTAATTGACTGCATACATATCTCCCATGGATGCTGACAAAATAAAGTATTATCCAAAGCAAGTGCTGCCCTGTGGCAGTACTGACACCTCTTTAAATGGGTGTAACAAATAGATAGTGCTGTTTAAAAGAGCTATGCTCTATATGAGCTGCTGGAGGTAGCTGGTAGAGTTAGTTACTAGTCGGCAAAAGACCCGACATGCCGCATGTTTCGTCACTTCCTGTGACTTCATCTGGGGTGGGCGTTACTGCTAAAACCCAAGAATAAAAAATAGCGTGGGACATACCTTCGTTCAAAATATGTACAGTGATAATTCCAAATCACGCTACTATAACTTAATCTAGCCTAATACAACACACCGCTTGTCTTTTACTTACCTTATAGTATACACAAACTACTCGGTAACAGTAAATACACTAGGAGTAGCAGTAACACAGCCCCGCTCTTGACACATGTGCAGTCTGAGTCTAAACATAAGACCCTACGGCTACAAACAGTCTGGCTCGTGACGCATGCGCGGCTCGCACAACTCAGAGGATGAACTATGTGGGGCACTTCTATGCTCAGATTACATGTAGCGACAACTCAAAATACGCTATAGAAAATTAAATCTAGTAAAATACAAGACACAGCGTGGCCTCCACTTACCTTTTGAGTACACGAGATTCTTTTCTCCGTAAAAACAGCCACGTCACAACAAATAGCAACAACACTGCCCCGCTATTGACGCAGGTGCAGTGTGAGTTTAAACCAAGTGCCAACCGGGAACAGTGATTTGGACTTAACTCTGTCCGCAGTTTGAACGTATACAAGGGCCGTCAGCATACATACTAGCATATCGGCACCTACGTGCCACTTTTTAAACATAACAAACGTAGCCAAGCAGCATTCAGTTACATTTGCTGAACCACGGGTGATAAGAACCAGATAGTAGAACACTAGTACATAAACACCATTCATCATTCTGGTCCGAAAACATCATAACATACAAAGCTCCATGGGACAGTACAGCCCTCTATGGACATATGTGTGAAACCTATAGCAAGACCATATAATCCCATAACCTGTTTAACTCACAAAGGAGGTGTTTTACAATAAACCCCCGCAAAGCTACTATATTCTTCACTAATAGCTAACAAGGGCTCTGTTTTTCCCTACATCAAACAGAGAGCAAGACACAGAACAGGGACACAGGGAACGGACTCCTACAGTGGAGCAATGGTCTCATGCACCAAAAGCCTAACCAACTCAGAAGAGGGATCAGGTGTGACTATCTGAACATAGAACTAACATACACACAGGATTTATATCTGTCCATCTGTATATACCACGGATACTAGAGCTTCGGACAGGGATACAAGGACCGGAAGTAAAACGGACACCATTTGTTATATACTATATCGAATAGATTAGTACATAGGAGCTACAGGAGACGCATGGTAGAGACCGAATAGACCTTAGATGTCTATTATTATTTGAGTATATAGAATTACACTGTATACTGTTTTAATTACACGATGACATATTAAAAACGAAATAAAATTAACATTATTTACTACATTCACCCCTGACCGTATATAACATAAAGGTCTGCGGTGCGCCTGAAAAAGGGACTCTTTAGTGTATTTTCTCTGATACACATCTCTAGCTACTCTAATATATCCCTAGGCAGCACGCTTTCTCCAACTAGGGGTTTTAAGAGCGAGGTTTCTCTCTATAGTATCACGTTTTAAAGAGCCAGTATGGGGAGAGTGTAGGAGAGGCGCCTGAGAAAGGACCGTTAGGTCTGAAACATCGCCCATTTTTTTTTATATTGCAAGATTAAATAAATGTACACTTTTTGATACATTACAGTAGTGAGCGCGTCAAACTTCCTTTTGTTGATGGCCCTGATGAAGTCATATCATTAAACAACGAAACACATAGGGCTTTGTCTTTGGGCTTTTTGGAGTCTTCCCTTTTTTTTAAGGATGTGACATCTCCAAGGGAGGTACGTCACATCCTTAAAACCACATGGCTATATCACATGGTATTACAGCCAATGGGATTGAAGACAATCCCATTGGTTGCTGTACCATGCGATAGGTCACATTTGTTCAAAAGGTTGTAATGTCACTTTAAGGGATGATGGGGGTCTTTGGAGCAGAACCGCATTGATTTGAGTTTTGGGGACCACATACTTCCTGGGATACAGGCCCCGTTATTGGGCGCTGGTATCTCATATGCATTTAAATGTCCCGCGTCACGTGACCTTGGGAATAAAATGCATATTAGATACCGGCACCCCATAAATGGGCCTGTATCTCAGGAAGCAGGGAGTTCAGGACCTGAAATCAACTCGAATCAGCTCCGGAGACCTCCTGCTACATTACTGTAATGTTTACCATTAAATAAAACCCCCGCGATCACCTGTGAGAGGTGCACAGTTAGAGTGACTGATTCAGCCTATCTCTTACTGCACATCTCTTAAAGATAGGCAGAGCCCTGTAGGATTAACACAGCAGGGACCCCCGCTGTCTTAACCTGATGGGCCGTTAGTCTGCCGCGGCAAATGTTGAAAGAATCTCGGAGAAATGTCAAAAACCAATTCGGTAAATGTTCGAATTATGGCCGCTGCATCTGTACATTTTATTGGACCTATATTGACTTCAAGAGGCGGTTCCTATGTTTCATTCATTCTTATATAGGGATTCTTGGGGATCCAGGGATACAGTTGAGTGCTAAACTCAAAGGATTTGCTTTGACTTCTAGAGGGGGGTTCACTTAATGTTTTCCATTCCTACACTACAAGTTCTTGCCCATAGCTATATACCTACCTTTCATCTCTGATGACCTTCTATAGAGATAGTGTATCACCTCTGGAGACTGAGATCTGAGGATAGATACTGTTCTATGTGTCAACATGATGATGCATATACCTTTTTTACTCTTGACTTTTGCGACATTATATTACCCAATTCCAACTGGGTACATTATTATTATTACTCTTTAACCGAACTCCCGTTGTTGATGTTATCTGCTGTCTACTAAGTCACATATCAATGTATATCTAAAGATAAAGTATATCATTGGGTGACCATTATCACTTATGCATTTTGGGAGAAACAGTGGAAATGTAACTTCTGTGATTATTACCAGCTATACCATAGCTGATCTGTCCCTAATCTATACCAATGACAGGGCAATATCCAGGAGGACATGAAGCTTTCTAGCCCTAATGAGGTTACAAGTATGTTTACACTTGGGGCCAGTACTCCATATGATTGGCCCTGGAGTCCGCACACACCTCCCACTTTATATGTATAAAAGATAGGATAATGGAGTATTCACTACTCCTTCCACCTTGAGAAAGCGTTACACAATGCGAAACGTAGGTCAGTGATTTTATGATGTCATTTCAGTGACGCCGGTGGAGAGAGCGATGGTCCGGTGGGCTGAGAACATGCAGCTCAGGTCGTATGGCGATATGATGTCATCTGTTAGATTTTGCTTATGCGAATAACTATGAGTGATTAGTATGTATTTTATTGATAGCAGATATATTTAAGGCACTATCATAGATTTTGCAAATACCCGTGACACACTAACGGTGGATCCGTTTTTTTAAATTTGGATTAAGATATTAGTGCTACCTTGCGCTATATGCCCACATGTAACACTGATTATTGTGGGACACTAAACGGTTGCATACTTTTGCTTTGATTAGTAAACACACTTTTGGTGCTGACAGCATTACTTAGATACAGCCGTGTGATTTACACCGTGGACTAAGATTGTATGTTGGGTATGTCTCATACACTATCTCTCTAGACAACGTATATACAGTACGATACGCTTATACCCTTGTTATTCAGCAAGGTGGCTATATTACTCCATCGCTACATATTGTTATACATTACAATTGACTCAGACAAGAAAGCTATAACCAGCAGTGATACATTACTATCTCGTGAAATTGAGACACGGCGGTTCACTGTTGTATATGCACCAATGGGTACATAATTGCTAGATATTATTGTTGCAGTCCGTCTACAGCAAGTGGAGCAGTTTTGAGCTTTATTTCCACATAGGATTTTATCCTACTACAGTATACTGTATGTGCTCCTATTGCCTGTCCACTGGTTATCTACTTGGAAGATTGTGATTATGTGCGGATAACATATATGTCCTAATTACCTTATGTCTGACAAGACTTATCTTTTATCTTTGGTGTAGCAACAGTATATATTCGCCACGATTTACCATTGTCACCCTGTATGTGCATACCACTATTTATATATTGTGTGTACATTGGTATCATCCCAGTATACCCTAGTGACCTCCCCCTATTTTTAATTATTTTGTAATTGTTTGTTACATACCTTTTAATTAGCCTAATAAAATTGTTTTTAATATTTTCATTACTCATTGTGAGTAGCCTTATGGGATATTAGCATCCACTGATTGAATATTGCTGGCCATACATTGTGTTAATAGTGAGTGCAGTTAGGTCTCTTTTGGGTTAATCTGTTGACCATATTGTTATCACTTGCTACTATTCCTCTATGTACCCTATTATCATTAGCACACTATTGTTCTTTAATAGGTGAGCGGAAGGTTACATTTTGCTCGTATGTGTCTATCTATTTACTGTAGTTTGCAAGTTTCATAGAAAACAATCTGGGGTAAAATCTGGAGATGATTTACTCACATAAATACCAGAACAATGTAATTATTTCACTCCTATGTTCAATAGAATATACCGTAGAGTAGGTTATTGCTGAAATGTGTTTCATCAGATTTAGGTATTGTGTCCTGGTCATACGTGTAAAAAAAACAATCCTTGCAGAATGACATTATGTAGTTAATACTGTAGAAATAATGATTTATTTGTATTGCATTGTCAGTGTATATGGTGCTGTGCATTGTTAAACATATAAATATAAAGAATCACTGGGCCAACCAGATTGCAATCTATTTTTTTAATTAAAAGCCCAGGTAGGTGAAGCAACTTCCCAATATAATTCAGAGTGCATTGTTCTCTAAAGATAGGGTGATGATAACAAAGATAAAAGCTACTGCAGCTTCTAAAATTTGTGACTAATCTCCAAAACTGGCACTTGACAAGTTGCAAAAGAACAACATGCCTTTGTTTAAAATGGACTGATAAAAACAGTTTCAAGGAAAAGAGCAACAAATGGAAATAATAAAGAGGCAAAATGCTTACAGTATTATATAAGGTATTCGCATCCAATGAATATTGCAAATACATACATTATCAGATATATTAATACAACATGCTCCCCAAAAAAACTTTAAGGGTGCTTTAAAAACTGTAAAATGTAATCCTGGAAAAAACAGGATGCTCCCCCTCCAGCCACGGGTTAAACGTAGGATATGGCATATCTCTGTTATGGAGAAACTCACTGCATTCCTGAGAGAGAACTGCCATAAGTTTCCCAGATCTGGGACTTCTAGTTTGCCGGAGAAGGAGGAAAGAGAACAATAGAGAACTGGCCTTTATATAGGACGGAAAAATCGTTCCCCCCAAGGTTGCTCGGGCAAGGCCCGGAACAATGAGCATTTCTTATACAGTGGCGGCCGCCTTTGTTCTCCTGCGGCCGCCACCGCGGTATTTCAAATGTGCGGGCAGGCGCGTTTTTTTTCTTACTGTCGGCGCTTGTTTTGGTGCCACAGGCGCTCCATTGTTCAGCGCGCCTGCTTCATTGTTCAGCGCCATTAGCGCTGAACGGGAGATGGACTGGCGCGCGGCCGAGATGTGGCTGAGTTCGGCGGCTGAAAAAAAAAGCCCCGAACCATTGTGGGTAAGCTGTAGAATAAGCTTAGCCGCAGCAGTAGATAATGGGTACTAGAGAATAGACAAGTCAAAAACCTAAATCTGATAAAGAAGGTGGGCCACCCCCCTTCCCTCTATTCCTATGTATTTGTCTGGTCTATAAATTATTTAAATGTGTTGTTATTAATGCAGCTCAACCCCGTTATAGCGCGATCTGATGCAACGCGGATCCATTGTGGCGTGACTCCTAATAATAAGCAGATCTCCTACATGGCGTTTTCTATCCTCACTGCTTGTCATCTGGCAGTTTGCAGGGAGCTTGCTGCCTGCGCTCCCAACCTCCTCACTTGGCGTGCACACACAGGTGACTCCGGCGAGCACGGCACGCATGCGGAGAGGCCTCCAGCGCACGGTGCGCATGATACAGAGGACAACAGCAGCAGCATAGGGTGACACACACAGAGAGACACACACACAGTCACACACACAAACAAACACAGAAACACACACAGACACTGCCCCTTTAAGGGTGCTGGCTCTGATTTTCCTCTCTCTCCCTGTCAGCTGGAAGCTGAAGATAGAAGCACAGAGAGGAGAGAGCTGCCATCAGATGCAGATACCGGGTAAGTCCTGCGTGGGGGAGCCACTGCGGCGCTGCAGCGCCGGGTTTGGGACAACTGGGAGAGTTATCCCAGCTCTCCCCTCCGGCGGCTGTGGTACCCATGAGTGGTGGAATGTTCAGGGTAAAACATTTTTTTGACGCGATCCGCATATAACACGATCATATTCTTTGGAACCCAAGCACCGTCCTGTAACGGGCTTCAGCTGTAGCTGTTTAGTTGACCATATCATTACTGTTCAAATTTAAAGAAAAGTTGGCTTGAATGGCCCATATGTTATACGATACAATAACTGCTAGAAGCAGTCCAGAATGTTTTCTTTTTATTTTCTGTATCCCATTGAAAACTGCAAATAAAATTAGGTTAAAAAAAAAAGTGAAAAACTAAATTTGGGAAGAGCAATGTCAAGAGCATTTGAGTTGGTATCAGAAGGATACAAAGGGGATTACGAGATCCTGATTTATTGTACTGCCTTGGACAGAAGCAGTAAAGATCAAGGCATGCTGTGGGGGGAATTACGGTAATTGTTTCTTATATACGTACTTATGTATGTTTTGCTCCATTTACTTTATTCTTTCTTTGACTAAAATTAAATGTATAGACAGAGTGTCTTCATTTGCAATACTAAAATATTTCAGTCAGGGATGTATTTTTTAGAGCACAGGCTAGGTTAAATTCTAATTGTATTTTCGGTCCAATGTACATTTAATTGGGAGATGAGATGACAATTTACATCATACATCTAAGAAAATTGAACATATTCTGCTCCTTAACTTTGAGGTGCTTAGTAATTGTAAGCCACTGAATCTGCAGGAAAGTGGTTATTCATATATATTTTTTAAATTGTATTGTAAGTTTGTTACAAACAGTAAAGCTGGAATTTAAAGATACAGTAGAAAGGGACCCATATTTATATAAAGACACACACATGTAATATGTTAATAGTTTTTTGTTATGTAGTGCCGCACACCGTAGAAATTACGGGCTAAATGAAGGTAGAAAAGCTCATCTTTCTGAAGCCTTTTGTAGCTTACAAGACTAGAGGAAGGAGGGTGGTGTGGATTCTTCACTTAAAATAGACAGATCTCTGGAGAGGACCAATGACTTGGTTGTAAAACATCAAAAACATTTGTTTGTTATCTTTGTAGAAAAATAAAGCATACTTTCACCCACAGCACGTGAGTATTTATTAACTCAATAATGTTATTTATTAACGTTTATATAGACATCAAGATTAAAAGTTAAAAAATGTACAAAGTAGTCCTTAATAATTTTAATTCCAGAAGACCACATGATCGATTGGTCCCTCAGAGACATGCACGGAAGTGGAGGGAGGTCCATTTCCATTCCAATCTTGTTCACTGCTCATGGAGCAGTGAATATGAGAAATGAGCATTAATGGCATGATGTACAGTACCTTGTTGGTCATAAGGGCCCATGGCATAACGTATAGGTTAAATATTCAGAATTATTTTTAATATGTGTAATAGTGGTACTGAAAGTTGTTTCAACTATAACTTTTTCTTTGAAATGCTTAAAAATATAAAGAACAAAAGAATTGTGGCTCTTGCTGATAGTACTAATAATATGCCTCTGGAGAACATTTAAACTGCCCTCCACAACATTTTTATATAACATTGCCCAGTATCTTTAAATTAGTTTAACAATTATTTTGTTCGTCCTATTTTTAATAATTTTGAAGTAAAAATTATATTTAAAACAATTTTGAGTGCCACTGTTACACATAATAAAAATAATGTCTTCACTTGCGTGCTCCAAAGGTGAGCTTCAAGGCACTCATGCGAGCTTCTTGTTCTTTAGTTCTAAGGCTGGGGCCATAGAGGGGTGAGGAGTTCGGAGCCGCGCTGACGCTGAGGCTCGCCTGCTGAAATCTGCGCGATTTCATGCCCATGCAGGCGAGCCAGCGGGCGCGATCGGAGGTGGGGGGAGACTGAGGGAGGCGGGGCAGTGACGTCGCTGGGCCAATCGCCCGCGACGCACCGACATCAACTTCACGGTGCCGACGTCACGGCACCGTGACGTTGATGCTGCTCCGCTCTGATTGGATGTTTTCAGCCGACAGCGCGCTGAAAAACAGCTTGGCTGTCGGCTGAAAAATCCAGCGCCTCCGCATGACTGCGGACGCTCGCGTGAGCCCCCTCTCAAGGCATCCTCATTGAGGATGCAGGGGCTCAGCGCTGAGCGTCCGCACGGCTCAGCGCGGCCTGTCCTTCTATGGACTCGGCCTAATATTTTGTTCACTGTGTAGCACCTTTTCAAAATAATGTAGTAGTCTGAGAGTTCGCGGGGATTTATTGAATAATGATTGTAGTGAAATACCTAGATGATAATTAGAAAAGGAAATTTTGAGCAGCTCCTTGCCAATTTTGTTTATTTTGTAAACATACAGAATGCAGAAGATCGTAGAAGCAAAACTCCCATGTACTAAAATGAGAAATTCCATTTAATCCTAAAGATTATTATTACTTCCAAGATAAGTGTAGCAGAGAATCAGTATACTTTTAAATGCTGGAGACTGCTAAGTTTAGAGACCTCAAGCCCTTTTCCACGAAACCATGTGGGATTTTTACTACTCTGCATCACATTGAAGCTGTTAATGTTTATCTTCTCCTTTACTCAATTTCTTGGCTGAGATAGTCATTGAGATGTTTAAGTTACATTCATTAAGGGTAAACTAACTAACATTGTAGGCTTCCAAATCCTATATACATCCCCCCCAGGCTATCCCCATTGTCTTTCGTTTTTCATTCTACCATGTGAGCAGAGAAGAGCAGCAGCACATTCCGGGAACGCAAAGAGTCTTATTATATCGGAACCAAGGACAAAACTCTGCGTTAGGACACTGTGATTGCTGGGGGTTATTCGATTAACCCCAAAGGACCAGAAAAGACTTTGCACATTCACAGAAGGATTGGGGCTGGCAATTTGTGCCCTTGCAAAAGGACTACATTTTAAAAGACAATCTTCTGGTGCTTTGCACCTTTCTGGACATTATCTCCTGTTCCTATACCCGTACGTGTAATTATTAAGTTTATTCTGCAGTTGTCGTGTGTTTGCCTATCAAGGGAATAAATCTCAGTTTATTTTGCTCAACCTGTTCTGCTCAATTAGGATCCACGAAATATAAATGTGTTATTAAGCGCGTCTCCCGTCACAGGCGTTTAAAGCAACTACAACACACATCACTGCGAAATGCTCAAAGAACTAGATTGGTCAACACTAGAGTCTAGGTGCAAAGTTCACCTTTCCTGTCTTGCCTTTAAATTCTTCATGGGCAAGCTACCCAGCTACCTGAACAAGCTCCTCACCCCTACCACTTGCAGCACTTATCACCTGAGATCAGACTCCAAAAGACTATTAATGGTCCCAAGGCTCAACAAAGTATCCGGACGTTCCTCCTTCTCCTTCCGTGCACCCCAAAACTGGACAACCTACCAGAGACTCTCACATCCACCACCAGTTTAAGTTCTTTCAAATCTAAGGCTGTCTCACATTTTAACCTGGTCTGTAACTGTTTCATACGCTCATAATATATATTTTCTTTAACTGTGCACGCAATGTCTTGTATATAATGTATACCTTGTTCATTTATGTAACTGTATTTGTAACCATGTATTATTTTGTTTTACTCTGTGCCCAGGACATACTTGAAAACGAGAGGTAACTCTCAATGTATTACTTCCTGGTAAAATATTTTATAAATAAATAAATTAACCTACTGTCCCTTGACTCGTCTTTGTGCTCCACTACAGACTCTGACAATCTGGCCATGAACTACAACTCACACTTCTAGCCTCAGATCCTGGCTAAACTGCCAAATATGCATGCTATGCTCCTGTACTGGCTTTTCTGAATGCCTCTAGAGGAAACCATACACTCGCGCAGACTTCCATCACTAAAAAATGTCCTATCTTGTCTCATCTCTGCCCTCTCCCAGGCTAAACAAATCTACATTTCTTCACTAATTAACATGCATAAGTCTATGCCATGCTGCCACTTCTCTGTTCTCTACTCAGACCAGTCTATTACTTATTTTTCTTCCTCCATTCATGTTAAATGTTAATGTTAAATTTGGTTCTAAATTCTATGACATCACACAGTCCCTGTAGTGTAGAGGTACAGAATTGAGCTAGCATATGAAAGGTCCTGGGTTTGATTCCTGTATGATATGGTATAATTTATTAATTATAAAAATGTAAAATTATAATTTATAAATTATTCTGTACCTCAATGCCACAGGGACTGTGTGATGTCATAGACTCTAGAAACAAACTTAACATTTACATAGTACACTGTGCACTGTGGCAATGTGCTGTAGAGGATAAATATATTTATAGTAAAATATTTTATAAATAAATAAATAAACATTGGTACCCACTGAGCTCGGATACAATGTATTGCACTGAGATCCAGCGTTAACTGCCAGTGAATTGAATAGCAGATTGCTTGCAATTCACGTTATAAGATGTATTAGATCTTAGTGAATCTCCCCCTGGTTGTCAGAACAACTCGGCAATGGTGGCCATGGAGTTGCCCATGTTGTAAGGAAGTTAACTTCTAGGAGAGAAATAGAAAAACGCTGATCTGAAACCGTAAAAGCTGAATCAGGATAACAAGAGGCAAAATTCCCAGATAATTCTAGGACCAATCGCCTACACGATTACAATAAACTATGAATAAGATTATTAATATCTTAGGTACCACTATACACTAAAGAGAAAATATGCCCTTTTAAACATGTAATTCACTACAAGGGTCAGCTATATGCATGCATCTGTATGCACCCAAAGTGTTTGAGTTAACACTTCTGGGTTGCCATCTCTATGAATGTTAGCACAATCACATAAGCGCAAACTCACTATAGTCAGTCGACTAAAGAACAGATTACTTAACACTATACAAATTTAATCGGCCCTACTTTGTAAGATTCTACTGTCCCACAAATGTTATGTTCTACATTACCTAAATCGGAGGTCTCCCAGATATGACCACCATTGTTTTAATTCCTGGAGAGAATCATTTTAGCTGATACAGTACCGTATGTGCTCCCATTCACTTTGAAATCTTCATGGTAATGTAGCTCCTTTTCCCCATAATTTAAGGAACTACCGGTACTGCCTTTACCTGTCTGGCAACCAGAAGGCCTGAGCCCCCGCCACTGGAAGCCTGGGGTGGTCGCTTGTTCGCATTGGTGCAGCGCCTCCACCTGCGAGGAATCCCAGTGTAGTGGGATTAACCCCTCACAGGTACCAATACTAATAGTAATCCACACACTCAGGTATATAATAATGGGTTTTACTGAACATATAGCATGGCAGCCTGTACCACATAGTAAAATGTACCTATAACACGGCATACAGTACACCAGAGGAGTGTCCCCAAAGTACATTGGGTGCTAGGCACTTCTCCAATGTCAGGGCCCACCCGAAAGTGTGGAATAGCGCTATCCCATGAACCGTTGGTGCACTTGTTGAGGTTCCTGCTCAGACCCTCCAGCAATATGTAGGTGGTCTGGTCACTAGCACCTCATGGTCTCTCCACTCCTCAAATTCCTCCTCCCCTAAGGACATAGGCTGGATCCCTGAGAATGCCTTCAGTTTTCGATAGTGATGGGACAGTGAAGACTGGGTTATGGCATCTAACAGTTGTGGCGGGTCACTCCTAAAGCTGAGTTTTCTAGGACAGGTGACGGTGGTAATCGGGTGGCTGACTGGGGGCGTGTTCTAGACTTACCCTTGCTCTCTGGGGGTATCTAAGGGTCACGGGGTCTCGGTCTGGAGGGGCACCTCAAGCATGGTTCCTGGACTGAAAATCACCCTGGGTAGGAGGGGATATGAGTAGAGTAACGAGCACTCCATGAGCAGGGCATCATATTTCCCAGGGGTATAAGAAGGACGCAGAGTTTCTTCTTGATACGGTACTGCGGGAGTCCAGGACTGGATGTTGATAATGGTACTGACAGTTTAGGAAAGATTATCGGGCAGGGCTTCTGGAAAGTGTAGAGCTTGAGGGGTGTACGCCTCACATACCTCGTGTCTGGTCGCCATTATAATGATGTGCCAGCGGAAAGTGGGATTCCACTTTCGGCCTATTTGCCAGACATTAGCAAAACCCGGGACAGGCCTGGAACTGGACAGGCCTGGTCAAGGACTTCTCGAGGTGTTGTGTCGAATGGCACGTCTCCCTCCGCGAACACGTGGCGGGGGGACTCATTGAGTTCCAAGGCCCAGTCACGGACCTGTTGCTTGGAAGGGGAGAACATTTTTTTTATTTGCACTACTAATTCAGGCACCCCAGGTCTGAATCTCAGCAGTGCCTCCTAATGTAGCCCCTTTCTCCCGTAACTAAAGGAAATACTGGTACTGCCATTAAATATCTGGCTATTAGAAGGCCTGAGCCTCTGCCACTGGGAGCCTGGGGTGGTTGCTTATTCGCTTTGGTGCAGCGCCTCCACCTGCGAGGGATCCCAGCATAGTGGGATGAATCCCTCACAGGAACCAATACTTACAGTAATCAAACACTTAGGTATATAATAAGGGGTTTAACTGAACATATACAATGGCAGCCTGTACCACAAAGTAATTGTACCTATAACACGGCATACAGTACACCAGAGTAGTGCCCCCAATGTACATTGGGTGCTAGACACCAATACCCTGATGTCAGGCCCCACCCGAAAGTGCGTGGAATAATGCTATCCCATGAACTGTTGGTGCACTTGTTGAGGTACCTGCCCAGGCGCTCCAGCACCCGGATACAGCTGAATAACAAATGGGGATCCACTGATCCAGTGACGTTGTCGTCAGTGAAGGCGTCCGCCTCTGTGTCGGGTGAACTCTGGTTGGAGGGTCTCACCTTTGAGTCTACATGTAGGTGGTCTGGTCTAAGACCACAGGCCGCAATTCACAGCGTGGCATCTCACGATGCTATACAGTAACTATAGGCAGCTACTGGGGAAATGTCCCTAGCTATGGGCTTTCCCTGTATCAGCCACAATCTGATGTGAGCCAAGGCCTAGCTGGGGCCTAAAGGGGGTATCTAGCCTAGTCTGGGAGAAGAACAAAAGTAGTATAGAAGATTTAAAGCAAGAAACTTACAGACAGGGCCGCTAGATAGAAAGGATTGTAATGGGGTGCACTTATGCGGGATTGGAGTGTATAAATAATAAAGTGCTTATTAAGTAATATTGATAGTGAATTAAACAACTATTTTACACACTGATAATAAATAAAATTGTGCAAAAATCAATTCATCAGTATATATCACCAAATATGTGAACAATGTGTGAAATAATGTAAATCAGCTAATTATCCCTTTAAAAACCGTTTCTTAGTCCAAACTGATGCAATTTATTCCAAATAAGGGGAGTGTGGATGATCACGTGAATAATATGTTCAAACAAATAAAAAATGTACAAGAGTGAAGCCAATATGGGTGAATTAAAAAGTGTTATAAACAGGGCAAGTGGAAAAGAAGTTATATCTATGGCGCTCTGCACTAAAGATCACTGTATTAGAAAATAATAAATAAAATAATAATAAATATCAGTATATAACCAGTATCAGTGATGTGGCCCGTCCATTGAGATGCTCCATGTGGTGATAAGGTACATGAAAATATAAAAAAATCATAGCATAATATTGCAACAAACAATAGACCAACATATAACACACACTCAATCGTAGACAGACGCTGAGAACAACAGGTGACAATTACCAATATAAACACATTTAATTAAGACATATTATGATTAAAATACATATAAAAAAGGTCCTATCTGGACACTCATGCTCAGGTGAAGGTACCTGCTTACCAGAGGCAAGGAGGTATCAGGCAATGGATATATCAAAGAGTATCCCATCTTATGGACAAACAGCTGCTGGCTCTGGTGTCTGCTCTTGGGCGTGGAGCTCTCCTGTGCACACGGGAGCACACTCTCCAGTCTGTGGTGTTTGCCTCCATCTCTGATTCAATCTGCGCATGTGCAGTGGCAGCCGTGGGATCGTTGCCGCAGATGCGTTTAGCCCAGGCTCCGCCGAGTAGTGTAGTGTAGCAGATGGCGGCAGTTTCGTTGCAGATATTCTTATGTTTTAACTGTTGTCTTTTGTCTTTATCTGTCCATGTTTATGTTTGTATTTGCTGAGCATCCCAGTTCGTTCGTATGTATGCCAACTGCGCATGACCAATTTTCGGATATGTGTATTGTACCTTTAAACCGGAACTATATATACTGGGACATACAGGGACTTTACTATTATTATCTTTGCACCCCTGAGGAAGGAAGCAAGACTTCCGAAACGTGTAGGGTGGTCTATTGTTTGTTGCAGTATTATGCTATGATTTTTTTATATTTTCATGTACCTTATCACCACGTGGAGCACCTCAATGGACGGGCCACATCACTGATACTGGTTGTATACTGATATTTATTATTATTTTATTTATTATTTTCTAATACAGTGATCTTTAGTGCAGAGCGCCATAGATATAACTTCTTTTCCACTTCTACTGTCTGACCAGGGGTCAGAGTTATATCATAGGCAGCCGGCCTATTTTCTAAGACATAGCGCTACCTGTTTTTTCTTCCCTTCTAAACAGGGTAAGTGCTACACTCACAAATTCCCTCTATAAAGATGGCATGTCTAGACCCAGGGGGCTATGCACTAAGCAGGTATAACTGCTTTTAAGTGAGATAAATGGCTTTTAAGACCGATACTGTCAGCTGTGCGATTCACAAAGAAGTAATAACAGTGTATTATTGGCCTTAAAAGGCATTTTTTCACCAAAAAGAAAACTTGGAAAAGAAACTCGTCTGATCAGGCAAAAAATGGCAAACACAACGTTTTTTGCCAGTCAGCGGGATTCATTAAGCAATGATAAGTGAATCGTATTTTAAAACCTCCCCATTTTTTACCAGCTAAATGCTGGCACAAAGGAGGGCCTGCACGTTGGGCCCATCCTCTGGTCAGGCCTTGCTGTCGGTCACGGCCGGACCCCGGCTCTCCGTCAGCTGCAGGCCTCTTCCACTCTGTCCCACGTGCTTTCAATGCTGGCGCGTGCACTGGACCTCCCTCTGCTGCCGCACACCGGAAGCTGAGCCAAGCTTACTTATGGCGCACTGACATCACAGAGGCCCGTCCCGTGCTGTACGCACTGACATCACAGAGGCCCGTCCCGTGCTGGCATTGGAAGCTTGGCATGGGACAGAGAAGGAAAACGCCTGCAGCTGATGGAGAGCCCAGATCCGGAAACGTCTGGCAGCCGGGCTTGGCCAGAGGTTGGGCCAATTTGCAGCACCGGCTGCCTGGGCCCCCCCGCAGGTACCGGGCCCGGGATACCTGTACCTTCTGTCTCCCCCTGTCATTGGCCCTGCTTACAGATGGAGGCTCTACAATCTACAGAGACGAGAGCTTCTGGTCAAATTGAGGATCCCCCATCAAACACCACAGATGGGTTTGGACTTTAAATAAGTCCACAAGGTCTGTATTATTTGGGTGATTTTGTGTTTTTTAATGTTACAGCCATTAGGCCTTGGATTATTTTTTATGGTTTTTGGGGATTTTATTTTTTTATGGTGGCCAATAGGCCTTGGATTATGTTTTTTTTTTAATGGATGAACATCGGCCCTTTACTGGATTTGTGCCCGGGGGCTCCAGTCCTAAAGATAAGAATGGCCTTCAGCCATGCTGGGGTAAGTCACCGCATTTTGATTACAGGTTCCTATTGTCTGCTAATGGGGCTATCTAGGCTTCCATTGAGAGGGCCTAGGTAGCCACAGTGACATTCAATGGGTTTATGTTTTTTAAATGTATTTGTGATGTATTGTTGTTTTTTTTAAAACATGGATTTATTCTGCCTTTTTAATGGTCAAAAGCCCTATAAGACAAAATTGGTTAATATGGCGATTGGCCATTAGTCACAAGGGTGGGTGATGTTTTTTGTGAATGGGGGATAGGGCAGATGGGGGTTGGAGTAGTGGGAGGTGGCGGTAGGGGCTAGCCCCTTGTTTGCCTTAGCAGTTTATTAAGCATTCAAGGCAATGCTTTACTAACCACTACCCACTAAGATAGCCAAGCGGGGGTTTTAGTGTAGTTTAATTTTTATATTAAGCCCTTAATAGCGGTTAGTGGTCAGATAGTCATAGAAACCCATAATTAGCTGACCACATGGGCTAGTAAAGGTTTATATGTACTGGAATGTGTTTTATTTTCATCACCAATTTTTTAGGACAGGGGTTCACAAACTCTTCTCCCTGCGCCCCCCTGCCTGCTTTCACCCCCTGCTCGCCCCCCCCCCTCTCCCTGCTCGGCTCCGGCATCAAATATTATAGCGGGGTCATGTCATTTGACGCGGGGTTGCCATGTTGCGAGTCGCTGCAAAGTTAAGATAAGTAAAGTTACAAAGGCCTCGCATGGTCCCCGGCATTTCATTTAAATGCCTTCGGAGAAGCACAGGGCCTCTGTAACTGCCGCGTTTCCCCCCCACAAAATCTTGCGCTACCCAGTTTGCGCACCCCTGCCTTAATATATCTTGGCCATTATATACATAGCCAAGATACGGCTAGAGTAGTGAGAAAAAATGCGATATTTTCTGGCATTACTGTGGTTCCAATAAATATCAAGTGATGTATGCATCAACCTTACAAAATTTGCTGTGTTTAGTCATTTTGATACCAGTCCAGATATTTTTATCAGCTGTGGTAAAAAGTGTGTTATTTTTAGTGGTGCAACATTATTGTTTTGCACCATAAAAATAATGCTTTCTTTGGCTGATTTATACGACATTTTTCTTAATCGTTGATGGATTTATCCAGGCCAAAGTTTGGTGTCATAAGTACTGGAAAATGAAGATTTGGTGAGCTTCCTTGTGTACAGAGCTAACCTACTGTAACATGAATTCAAATTACATTATTCTACTTCAAACCTCCTAGGAAACACCATCTTCTCTAGCATTAAAGAGGCCACTAGAAAAAAAGTATATTATTGGGATAATTGTTGATCTTGCAAGTACAAAGAATGGGAAATATCTGTACTAATTTTGATTGTTTCTTATTACAGTAGGTCTCTACACTGTTAGAAGACTATCAAACTATTCAACTGCAACACAACCAGAAGACTTCTGTGGTAAAAGTGCTCTACCCATATTGACCTATTGTACACAAAGTTTTAAAGAGCTTCCATACGTTTAATAAAGTTTATGTAAAATAAATTGTATTTATTAGAACACCCTTAAGCAGTACGTATTAAGAAATAAATGCATGAAAATATGTATAAGAACCACCATGATTATATAGAAAATGACTAATCTGCATTCCTAAAAAAATGTGGATTATTTACTGCCACGTACCGTACACTCTTGCACACATACAATGAGCATGCACTCCCCAAAAATCCTCAACACCCAAATTACTGTATGGTGCCACCAACAGGGTTAATTCAAGGCTTTAAATATTAAAGATTCAGTAACGCTCTCCCAGTAATTACTAAATACATTACACACGCATGTTCATATTCCACATAACCTCGCAGTTGTACACGTATTAAATGAAGTTGACCACATGAGGCGGAAATAAATAATCCGGTCTTTGTCAGAGTGGTGTTCAACTGTTCATGTTGTTATATATACTTGTAAATGCAACTGCGGAGGGTTGTGTGCAACACAAATTCTTTTAATTCACGTTGGTCTGTAATTACAAAAAATATATACGATTTGCAAACCTTAGGATCTGGTTTGAGGGAATTTTTATGAAGACCTTGAAAGGTTTGCTTGCACCAGATTTCATCACCCACTGTTGGGGTATTTGGAAAGGCTTGTACCGCTCGTGTTGTAATCTAAGTTTTGACAGCTGGTTATAAAACTGTTGGTTTAATAAAACATAGTATTCCCATAATTGTTTGATTACTTGTAACACAAAAAAACCCCAGAAAGATCCAAAAAAGTTAATCCCTCTGCGTTGGAGCAGGGCAGTTATCTTTCTGCTGGTTAACCGGAACAGTTTAATGGCTTTATCGTGAGATTTACTACGTTGGTTAATGAAGATTATAGCCCACATTTACTATGGGACTTATTCAATATCTGATATGAGATGCTATTCCATAGAACACCTTATGGGCCATAAAGGGCCAAACTTACTAAACAGTGCTTCTCTGTGTCATGCTAGAGACATATATGTTAAATTGTATGAACAAATACTGCAACCAATGAGTGCACTTTCATTTTAAAATTCCTATTTTTTTCTCTGTCATTCTATCTGTGTTAATGGGCCAATACTGAAAGTTATGTTCAGTGTAGCTCTTTAGTACTAGATACATAAAAGTGGAGCTGTGATCTACATAGGTTTTTTTTTTTTTGGCGTTTCTAAATACGTGGAATGGTGTCAGGCTTATTTGGCCCTGGTGCCAGCGTCTTTTGCAATAGCACTGCTTAGTTAATCTGGTCCATAGTCATTTACATGATACTTTATTTGCATTAAATATACTGACAAATGAATAATGTATAATGCAAGTTTAAAAAAACAACTACATAAACAAGTAAGAGAAAGTGATTTAAACCCACCTAAACAGTTAAAAAAATTACTTTATTTTAGAAATTGCATTTTGTATTCTTTTATTCTAATTGCAGGCTGCACTGCCATATTTTTGTTGTAATTTTCAACTTCAGAGAACTAATTTCTTCTGCTGGGACTATTAAAAATGGCTATCATTGGGAAGTGCTGCATAAATCACTGCAGCATTGGAGTTTTAACCTCATTATGTATATATTATACCCTAACTATCAGTGGGGGCTATGTATAACTGTAGCCAGTCCGGCACTGGGGTAAGCTGCGGAAATGTGACAATGGCTAACCTAGCACAAGAGGACTAACACTGCAGTGGGTCTTATCCGAAATCACGGACCCCCTCGGTGATGTCACAGCTGGGGAGACAATGCGATAGGCCACATCTGTCCCATATTGAAAATTGGCAAAATCCTAGAAAACTGACAAAACATACTTGATTTCTTGAAACAATTAAGATGTGGTTGCATTTATTAGTTCAAACATAAATTAGAGTCAAGCACACTTCTTACACCATTTAACAAAGAAACATGTCTTGGCATGGACAGTTGCGAATGCTAAAATTGCCTCAAAATAAATACCCCCCAAATGTTTGCATGTTCTGCTTTTGGAAGTAGCCCTTTGGGTATCAATGTAGGATACAGGCATACCCCGCATTAACGTACGCAATGGGACCAGAGCATGTATGTAAAGCGAAAATGTACTTAAAGTGAAGCACTCCCTTTTTTCTCACTTATCCATGCATGTACTGTATTGCAATCATCATATACGTGCGTAACTGATGTAAATAATGCATTTGTAACAGGCTCTATAGTCTCCCCGCTTGCGCACAGCTTCGGTGCAGGTAAGGAGTTCAACTTTGCTGTTCAGGACGTGCTGACAGGCGCATGCGTGAGCTGCCGTTTGACTATTGGACGATATGTACTTACTCGCGAGTGTACTTAAAGTGAGTGTCCTTAAAGCGGGGTATGCCTGTACTTATTAAACAAACTATGAAATACACACTAAACCCCAGATTCACAAAGCTCTGTTATGGTTGGGTTAACACACCAGGTATGGACTTGTTCAGATGCATTAACCCGCTATGGATCTTGTTGAATAATCCCCTAAAGTAGAAATGTTACAAATTTAATATGCGTGTCTAACTGGGATTATCGTACTTTCTTCAGTAAAGTGGTTGCAAAATGGTGCTGAATATCGTGGCTACTAGAATTTTTAATTCTTATTACATTAGGAGAATGAAAATAAATGTTCCTTAAATTCAATGTTTGCTCGTCATTGAATATAAATGTGAGATCCTTTCTTTTCTTTCAAATTAAGAGATGCAGGTTCCTTCTTGTAGGCAAAAAGGAGAAAAAAAACAGTGCACAACCAAGGGAGAAGGGTCCAAAAACAAAAAAGTTTTATTGAATCATAACTAAAGAAAAGGAGGTACACATGAGGTACCTCCTTTTTTTACTTATGATTCAATAAAACTTTTTTGTTTTTGGACCCTACTCTCTTGTTTGTGCGCTGTTTTTCTCTCCTTTTTTCTTCATTGAAGCAACTACAGTGGCTGGCACGATACAGAAAGGCCTCCTGTAATGGGACACTATTTCATATACAAATGTGAGTACTTTCCTGATTAAGGATTATTTTGAAGACACCCCCAATGAGGTTTTTGATGTGTGGCGTACCCCACTTTTTCATAACCTTCAGGGGCTATTTGTCATACTGCAGTCAAGTTATTATATCCATTCCCATTATGGAGTTCTATATTTACACATTATGAAATACTGAAAAGGATCCAATTTCTTGAGTACCCTAATACCTTTTTGTATCCTTCTTGTAGGCAGTTACTTTCGTAGCCCCCTTTCCCCATACCTAAGGGAACTACGTATGCTGCCATTACTTGTGGCTCACAGAAGGCCTAAGCCTCCGCCGCTTGGAGCCTTGGGTGAGCTCTCGTTCTCCTCGGTACAGCGCCTCCAACTGGGAGGGATCCTAGCTTTCCAGGATAACCCCTCACAGGAACCAATAAAGTAGTGCAAAATACACACACACAGGTATAGTATAACAGTTAACTAACGCACACACCCTAATGATAACAGTAACCATACACAGTATCCCAATACAATGCTCATAAGGCAATGACTGACACAATGTTCACCATACCCGGTGGGGTTCCCCCAAAGTACTGAGGGTGCCTGGGTACCTAACCACCCTTATGTCCACAGACAAGGCCCTTCCAAAGAGTGTGTGTGTTTGGAGTAGCGCTACCCCTATGTAAGGCTGTTATTGCACGTGGGTAACTCTCCTGGACTCAGACCAGACCAGGACAATCTGGAGATGGTAGATCCGCAGGACCGCACTGTGAGCCCACGACAAGGGTTCTACCGAATCCTCTCTCTCCTTGCTGGAGGCGGCTGCCTCTTGAGGGAGCTCCAGCTGGAGCACCTCCCTTAAAGTCAATAGGAGCCTGTGGTCTGGTCCCAGATCGCAGACAGCAAGTCACCACGTGGTGTCCGGTCACCGGTGTACTAATGCTGCCATGTGCTATGGGGAGTGTCCTATCTTCCCTACAACACAACAATCTATCAGGACACAGGGACCTAGCTGTGCCTGCAGGGTAGATCTGGCCTAGTTCAGGGGCTACTGGCACCCTGAACACATCCTCACCCCTTGCCATCCTAATCCTCACAGGCGTGGTCCCTTGTATGCGCCAAACCTCCTTCAGTCTCTTGCATGGATCCTGGAAACCCTATTGGCTGCAACTGCCCATGTGATATGCAACCCCTAAGGATAATTGCTGTCGCAGCTCTCTACTACTGTGCATGCGCATGGCTTCTACCACGCATAGTGAGCACCCAAGATGGTGGACCATGCTTGCCGGGCACACCACAGAGCTCTGGCACTCAGAATGATAGCCTGCAGTCTCCCCCGCCCGGCACAGATAAGAGGGGGGGGCTTGGTTATATCTCCCCCTGGTGGAGAAACCAACCTCCCCGCTTGGGAACAACGTATATACACAGAGTTATATAATAAAAATGCATATCATTATACAACAGGTTCAATGACTCTAAACAATATTAAACAGTTCTTTGAGCATGGTTATAACCGAAGCTAGCCTGCTCCGAGACAGCTGCTGAGACTCATAGTGATGTGCCCCTAATGAATCGTATGCCATTCTAGTTGGAGGGCGTCTCACTTGCTGACTCCTGCGAGTCTCTTCTACATTGTCTTCTTCAGTGGTGAGGCTACTGTTGGCTTTCAGCCCTTGCCCTCTCATAAGGGGGGAATTTGTCTCTGCATAGTCTCTTTGAGGAGAAAATCTTGGGTCTCTTGGGTCAAGTGGACGGCTTGTTGAAATAACTGCGGAGGGTACGTGGGACATTGGCATTGGCCCATTATCCTTTGCTCCTTCCTGTGGTGCCCAACAGTCTCCATTTGAGTTGTTAGAGGTTCCTTCCAAAGGATCTTGATTCGGTTTGACTACCGAAGCTGGATTCTTCTGGCTCACTGGCCGCTGCTATTGACTCTGGTTCTGGGTCACTGTCCCCCACTTGAGGAATGGACAGCAAGCGATTGCGATGTCAGACCTTTACCTTCCCATCAGCATCTCGTATTTGGTAGACAGAGAGGCCCGGCATCAGGGACGCTACCTTGAAGGGAGCTTCTCGCCAGTGGTCCGCAAGCTTATGTTTGCCGATGGACTCCTAGATTTCGCATGAGAATGGTGTCTCCAGGCCAAAGCTCCCAATTGCAAACCTTATGGTCATACCCCTGCTTGTTGTCCTTGTTCAGTTCGGCGGTGACTTTTTCTGTCAACGAATATGCTCTGTGAAGGCTATGCTGGAGCCGTCTCACATATTTATAATGAGTCATGTTTGGCACTCCATCGGTGGATACCCGGAGATGGATGTACACAGGCAGTCGCGCTTCTTGGGCGAACATCATGAAGTATGGTGTAAACCCTGAGGATTACTTTATTCGGCTTTCTGAGAGCCCTATAGGGTGCCTAGCATGTCTAGTAGGGTTCTGATGAAGCTTTCCGGCAGAGCGTCTCCTTCAGGGTGGTATGGAGTAGTTTGAGATTTCTCGATGTTGAGCAAGTTGAGGAATTCTTTAATCATCCTGCTCTTGAAGTCTCTCCCTTGTTTGGAGTGCACCCGATTTGGCAATCCATAGTGGATGAAGTACTTCTCCCACAGCACTTTGGCTACTGTGAGAGCTTTCTGATCCTTGGTTGGGAACGCTTGGGCGTATCGAGTGTAGTGATCAGTAACTACCAGGACATTCCTGATGCTCTTTGAGTCTGCCGCGTTACAGAGAATGTCCATGCAGACTAGGTCCATGTGACCGGAGCTCTTTAAGTGGACCATTGGTGCTGCGTGTTTGGGTAGTGTTTTCTGCTATATACACCGCAGGCATTTTCGACAATGGCGCTCTACTGACTCCTGCATTTTGGGCCAGAAGAACCTGTCCCTCAATAAGCCAAAGATTTGTCTACGCCCAGATGTCCATGATTGTCATGCAGAGATCATAGAACATGGTACTGCAAGCATCGGGGCAGTACCATTTGTCTCGGGATGGTTATTATATGGGACGATCCTGTAGTGAAGACCACGCTTCATGCGGAACTTGTCCCATTCCCTCATGATGACCGCGACTGTGTCGGTAGAAGCATGAGCATGCTTCACCAAGTAGGTATTGTTCTGTTGAAGGGCCTGGCATATTGCTCTATCTACCGGGTCTCGCATCTGGTACACCACAAATTCTTTCCATCTTATGATGGTATCCTGGGTGATGGACATACCTTATGGATGGCAGTAGGCAGCAGGGAGTGCCTTGCACTGACATCCCATTGAGTCAACTACTCTGAGCTCCGAGAATGCAACCTTGTCCTCCACTATTGCAGCAGTTGAGTACATTGTATTGTATTGTATGTCTTTATTTATATAGTGCCATTAATGTACATAGCGCTTCACAGTAGTTATACATGTGGTAATCAAATAAATAACAGATAATATAAATAACAGATCATGGGAATAAGTGCTTCAGACCTAAAAGTAACATTAAGGAAGAGGAGTCCCTGCTCCAAGGAGCTTACAGTCTAATTGCATGAATCCCAGGTGCAGGTATTTCCTCCCACGGGCCATTGTCCGGCATTGCACTCAGTCCAGGTCTTCTGGACAGAGTATCGACTCAGATGTTTAAGAGCCCCGGCTTGTACTTGAGTGTAAATTGATAATTTGATAGTGCCACCAGCCACCTGTGGCCGGTGCCATCCAAATTGGCAGAGGTCAGTATGTAGGTCAGCGGATAGTTGTCAGTCCGTACCCTTAAAGAGACTCCGTACAAGAAGTAGTGGCGTTTATCGACTACTGCCCACTTGAGTGTGAGTAACTTCAGTTTGTGAACCGGATAGTTTGGTTCACTCAGCGTCAAGCTCCGGCTCACATACGCCAGCAGGGTACTTTTGATGTAGTACAGCTCCCACAGCTGAGTATTTCTTCTATCTGTGGCAAGGTATATTGGTCTGGTACTGTGTGATGGTTCAGAGTGCGTAGTCTACGCATAGGCAGATGGACCAGTTCTTCTTGCGTACTACCACAATCGTGGAGGCACGGGTCTCTGTTACAATGCCCGCCATTTCCATCACCTTCAGGACGTCCCTCATGTCCTCCACATCTCTCGGAGCGATGCGTCTGGAGCACTCCTGGAATTGTGTGGCGTCCTTCAGCTGGATCGTGTGCTGAGAGCTCTGGCTGCAGCCCACATCCATCTCGCTGGTGGAGAAGACCTCCCGGCGCGCCTCCAATTTGGCACTTAGCTGTTTCTTCGAGTCCGTGGGCAGGTTCGATTCCCTGAAGTCAAACTGTAACCTGACAGTGCTTGACCGACGTTAAACTGGATGGGATGAGGCAAAATATTCTGTATCACCACATTGAAGTGATTAGGCAAAACTGTCTTCCATTCTTTCATTACTGGTACCACCCTGAACCCTCTCTTGGCATCTAGTTGGCTTCATCATGTCCCTGGGTAATTTGGTACTGCAGCCATGATTTCCACTCCCCCTGGTGGAATCTCAGTCAACCCCTTCTCGAGATTGAAGAATTGGCCGAATTTGTCTTGGGCAGAGATCCTATAGCACTCCTCTTTAAATACTGGATGGATCCGTAGGGAGGATAGAGGTAATCCGCCCGCCTCTTGCAGATATGCTCGGATAAGGGCCCACACCACATCTGCGTTGGTCCCCAATATGATGGGGAACTTGGATGTTCCAGGGGTTCGGGGCATATCAGAGCTTCCAGTTCATTGGGGTGGGTTTTGTTGGTGTTCAGTTGTGGTATGTGCAACCGCACTTGCACCACACCATCAATGGGATAGTTCTCACTGCTAAGGCCCCACAATTTCATCTTTTTTGCCTACTAGATAGGCCAATGCTGGAGGTGCAGGCCGTAGAAGGGGCGGTAGATTATGGTCACCTGAGACCCAGTGTCCAGCAATGCGGAAGCATAGAATCCTTCCACCAGGACTTGTATTATAGCCGCAGGCCCTACTCGACTATAGGCATCAGGTTGGGGTGCCTATTCAGGGCTATGTGGAGGGCTGTTCCGTCATTTGAACTTTGAAGGCCATGGCCCTGGGAGTGTGGGTCCTTGGCTTAGACAGTTCTTGGTGAAGTGACAATCTTGGTTGCAGTTGTAACATCGGGTTCCACGGGTCGCACCAGCACTTGGTGTAGTGACTGGTCTCTAGGACACCTTTGAAGCAGAGGCATGTGTCTCTGAAGGAGGGTTATCATCAACACTTTCTGTCTCCCTAGACTTCTGGGCCATCGCCCCTTTGGTCTCTTCTTTGCGGGACTCCTTATGTTTCTTGGGGGTGTGCAACCGGGCATGCGACTCGTGAACTTTCACATGATTCAATAGCCTTAAATCTAGGAGGACTCCCTTGCATGAGAGTACACGGAGCATGTTGGCTATAGGATGGGTGGGATTCGATCCTCTTAGAAACTGTTTATTATGGGATTCATCCACTACAGAGATGGTCTAGGGGAGGACACAAAGTGCAATATTCCTCTCCAAGGTGGAATAATCACAGGGAATCTCAATTCGAAAAAAGCAGCATATGTAAAGAAAAAGAAAGAATATAGTGCAACACAATTTAATTAATAATACACTCGAGCAAGAAGGCTCCAACACACTCACATGCTCCAGGGAATAAAAAAGCAATTTAACCACTCTGGGTTCAGACGCAGTAAGGAAGCTCCAGTTAGCTGCTGTATATCCACTTCTTCCGCATGCAAACGGCTTGTGACGTCACGGACCAACTCTCTCAGCTTACAGCAATAGAGGAGGATAGTAGGCTCCGTGATACACAGCAAAAATGCAGGACACACAAGCAGGAAGGCACAGAAAACCAGCACAGCATTGTTGCTGTGTATCACGGAGCCTACCATCCTCCTCTATTGCTGTAAGCTGAGAGAGCTTCCAGTTGACAGGCGACTGTGGTATTCAGGCCGCCGGCTATGGACTTGCTCATGGCTATGACAAAGACAGGACATGAAGTCCAATCATGGTGCAACAGAAATATTTCGCAGGTATATCATATAATAAGTCCCATATGTAACGGATATCAGTAGTCTTGATCCTGGGTATACAAGTCTTAATGAAACTGCTCCAATGTATTTGATAGAAGAAATGACATGGGTTGTCATCCAAATCTATAGTTCATGAGCACGTGACCGCCAATAATAATGGCTTAAATCATAGAGTGGGGTTTATAGGGCACTAGGGGGACACAAAAACCAATGGCAGATGGTCCCCTTTTAACCAACCACACTCGGATAAGGTCACAGAACATATAGATGACACAGTCAAAAGCCAGCCAAGTAATACCACAGTACACTCACTGTGTGTATGGAGTGAAAACGAAAAGCAGGAACTCCGTATAAGCGTGCATCCAACTTGATTGAAGATCAGGAAAAAGCAACCTCTGGAGAGGAAAGTGGAGCACAGCGCAGGGACAAATAGCAGGAACCAACACACCATAGGTTAAAAAACTACTTTATTGACTAGGGGAGACACCAAGAAAGGAGCAACCACCCACTCTGACGCGTTTCTGGCTAAGCCCTTTGTCAAAGAGTATGCCCCCGATACAATAACCACACACTTACATACACAATTGTCTAATTACCTAAATTGATCGCGTCTTAAGGCACAGGTGACGTCAGTGGAACCAACTGAAAATCTCGCGAGGCTTACCAGTCTAGCCGGAGTCCCAGGAAACAAATTGAGTAGATCACACAGCGCCACCTAGCTTGGAGGACGCGTCTATACAAAGAACAACATAATATGTCTGGATTGTATCCGTAACCGGAGGTGACGTCAGAGGGGCCAACCCAGAGTCTCACGAGACTTCCCAGAGTCACTTGAGTCTCAAAGAGACAAGGAAGAACCCCACAGCGCCACCTGCCTAGGAGGACACACCAAAACAACACACATACAAATATATATACATAGCCAGCAATCTCCCATACTTAAAAAGACAACGATGACATTTGTCTATTCATTTAAGACATGATAAACTCACAGAAGTGGGAGAAGGATGAAAAGAAAAATATATACAAATAAAAAAATAAAAGAAAAAAGAAAAATAAATAAATAAAGGAAAAAAACTATGCTGAATATGTATATATAAAGGCCATAAAAACACTTATTACTTTAAAGAATAAAAGTAAAAGGGGAAAGAAAATGGTGGTTGATAGAGAGATATGTACACACAAGACATAGATTCATTCAATTAAACAGTTTTATATAAACTTAATAAAACATTTTTTATTAAGTTTATACAAAACTGTTTACATTGAATGAATCTATGTCTTGTGTAGTCTCGAAACGGTCAGATGGAATATGTGTTGGTTATATAGAGAGATATTTGTCAGTATAGTATAGTCAGGAGCTTAATGTATTTTTTAAATTAGAGTTTTATTTATTGGTACATATCTCTCTATCAACCACCATTTTCTTTCCCCTGCGGGAGTGAACGTTTTAAAAGGGTTTCTAACGCTACCGTCCGGTGTGGCCTCTGGACACGTTTGCGCCCAACTCCTTTTTCACGGCATTGAAACACAGCGTGGCTACGTTGAACCAGCACTAAAGCGGTTTGTTCTTGTGGTGAAGAGGGTTTTAAATCCGTTACCTGGGTCCACTGGAAGCCTCCTCCTGTCTCCATTGCAGATCCCAGACTATCGCTACGTGACCAAAAATGATGCCGGGTTGCCATGGTGACGCGTCGCTGGAAAGTTAAGAAGCAGTGAGGATTTCACATTAAGGACACCCTCCCATCTGGAACTTAAATCAACTAGTCCATCAATCCATCCAGAAGGAGGCTTATATCAGAGACTATCTTTGTTGGATTACGGTATCTTGGACTGATCACGTTAGCGCCGGGGACACTTATTTGTGTTTGTATAGGATCTACTAGCACCCTGAACATATCATCATCCCTTACCATCCTGCTCCCAACTGGTGTGGTCCCTTGTTCATGCCAAGCAATGCTCCTTCTGTCCCTTGCGTGGATCCTGGAGCCAAATTGCCTTTAATTTCCCAGACAGAGCAGGGGTTCTTGAGTCTCCCAGGAGAGACTGACCAAGAGAACACAGATCTCTGGAGCTGAACATGTCTTGAGCTCTGCCAGAAGACACAGCAGAGCTGATTTCAAGACACAGGGAAAACTACTAAACCTGAAGCTGACACACCCTGAGGGAAGGGAGCTGAACCAGGAACTGAGAAGATTTTCCCTCCAAGAAACAGATAAGACTTTCATTCTTAAGAGACTTCTTATATCTGCTTATTTCGTGTTATGTGTTTGGGGCTGGGAGAAATGCTTGACTAAGGGAGATGTGAATTAATTGCATAGTGTTTCACTAGAAATACTCCCAAGTGAATAGAAGCTTTGTCCCCCCCCCCTGTGTTTGGATGGATTTCCTGATGAAAAGGAAAAGGCACAATAAAGCCTTATTATAATTTCACCTTATAAAAGTCTCCAATTGTGTACCTCTATAAACGTCCGTCTACAGATATATTAATAAATTATTTGTTATTTTGATTTAGTAGAGTAGAGTCCACCGTTCTAGGGATCTTTTTCCTCTTTCTCTATATAGACATGTTTGTTATCCCTGGTAGCACCTCTCTAGCAAGTATAATTCTTAGCTGAGCAGGAGTTCCCCATCCCCATCCCCTCCCCCCTCTCTAATATAAGCTTTATACAGCAGGCGTCTGAATAGAGAATCCTTCAGCTTGTTTACGTTAATGATACTGATTCTACATTTCTAAAGCTACCATTTTATACCCTTAAACTGACTGCAGACTAAATGTGTTTTTCATTTCTTCAAAGACTAAATATTTTTATAATCACAAAATATCTATCTTTAAACCTTTCCATGTTTGCTGTTAGTTTCCCATTGTCTAGTCTCTCATATCTATTTGTATTACCCTTTCCATGTTTGCTGATAGTTACTCAATGTCACTCCCAAAATTCCTGTTCTACCGACCTCTGCTTGGACTTTACTGAAATACAAATTCCAATTTGTAATTTAGCAAATTGATTTCACATAGAACTTATAATACAAAATGGAGTTGGAACCACAGGAGTCTTTCTACAGAGACATGGTTGAATATACAGTCGTGAAAAAGAAAGTACACTCTCTTTGAATTCCATTGTTTTACATATCAGGACATAATAGCAATCCTTAGCATTAGCATTTAGTAATTTAGTAATAGCATTTAGTTCCTTAGCAGGTCTAAAAATTAGGTAAATACAAACTCAGATGAACAACTCATGACATATTACACCGTGTCATGATTTATTTAACAAAAATAAAGACAAAATGGAGAAGCTATGTGTGAAAACTAAGTACACCCTTACTGCTTCCATAGGAATTAAGATGCTAAGTAGCAGACAGGTGCTGCTAATCAAATGCCCTTGATTAATTGATCATCAGCAAGTGTGACCACCTCTATAGAAGCCAAAGTTTTAGCAGTTTGCTGGTCTGGAGCATTCAGGTGTGTGTTAACACAATGCCAAGGAGGAAAGACATCAGCAATGATCTTAGAGAAGCAATTGTTGCTGCCCATCAATCTGGGAAGGGTTATAAGGCCATTTTCAAACAATTTAAAGTCCATCATTCTACAGTGAGAAAGATTATTCAAAAGTGAAAACGTTGAAGACAGTTGCCAATCTTCCCAGGAGTTGATATCCCAGCAAATTCACCCCAAGGTCAAACCGTGCAATGCTCAGAGAAATTGCAAAATACCCAAGAGTTACATCCCAGACTCTACCGGCCTCAGTTAGCATGTTAAATGTTAAAGTTCATGTCAGTACCATTAGAAAAAGACTGAACAAGTATGGTTTGTTTAGAAGGGTTGCAAGGAGAAAGCCTCTTCTCTCTAAAAAGGACATGGCAGCACGGCTTAGGTTTGCAAAGTTGCATCTGAACAAACCACAAGAATTCTGGAACAATGTCCTTTCGACAGACGAGACAAAAGTGGAGATATTTGGCCATAATGCACAGCGTCACGTTTGGCGAAAACCAAACACAGCATATCAGCACAAACACCTCATACCAACTGTCAATCACGGTGGTGGAGGGGTGATGATTTGGGCTTGTTTTTGCAGCCACAGGATCTGGGAAACTTGCAGTCATTTAGTCGACCATGAACTCCTCTGTATACCAAAGTATTCTATAGTCAAATGTTAGGCCATGTGTCCGACAGCTAAAGCTTGGCCGAAATTGAGTTATGCAACAGGACAAGGATCACAAGCACACCAGCAAATCTGCAACAGAATGGATGAAAAAGAAAAGAATCAAGGTGTTGCAATGGCCCAGTCAAAGTCCACACCTCAACCTGATGGAAATGCTGTGGCTGGACCCTAAGAGAGCTGCGCATAAACAAATGCCCACAAACCTCAATGAACTGAAGCAACGTTGTAAAGAATAGTGGGCCAAAATTCCTCCACAACGATGTGAGAGACTGATAAAGTCATACAGAAAACGATTACTTCAAGTTATTGCTGCTAAAGGTGGTTCCACAAGCTATTGAATCATAAGGAGTACTTTGTTTTTCACACATGGCTTCTCCATTTTGGCTTTCTTTTTGTTAAATAAATCATGGCACGGTGTAATATGTCATGTGTTGTTGTTCATCTGAGGTTGTATTTACCTAATTGTAAGACCTGCTAAGGAACAGATGATTGTTATTATGTCCTGATATGTAAAACCATGGAATTCAAAGATGGTGTACTTTCTTTTTCACATGATTATAAGAAAAAACTGTATGTAACCCACCTTTGGGATTACTATGGCCTTATAGAGTTAACTGTGTAGGCCTACACAGAGTAACAGCCCTTCCCCATCACATGATGTTGGGTGACTGGGCAGAATTATAGCCCCACCCTCTTCTGCCTAGTGGTAGCATTGCCATTGCAGGATTCTGTATGTATATATATATATATATATATATATATATATATATATATATATATATATATATATACAGTGTTAGACAAATCACCCAAAAATCTACTCGCCCAACCAAAAAATCTACTCGCCACCTAGACCCGCCCCCAACCCCGCCCCAAACCCCGCCCCCAACCCCACTTTAAAATAAAATATATAAATAAAATACATTTAATAAATTCCTAGTCAGAACAACATTCGTTTTTGACAGAGAGGGGAGAGAGACAGAGAGGGGAGAGAGACAGAGAGGGGAGAGAGACAGACAGAGAGGGGAGAGAGACAGACAGACAGAGAGGGGAGAGAGACAGACAGACAGAGAGAGGGGAGAGAGACAGACAGACAGAGAGAGGGGAGAGAGACAGACAGAGAGAGGGGAGATGTATAAATGTATTTATTGTATTACATTATACTACAATTCGTCCTTGTTACGGGTGTGTGTGTGTGTGTGTGTGTGTGTGTGTGTGTGTGTGTGTGTGTGTGTGTGTGTGTGTGTGTGTGTGTGTGTGTGTGTGTGTGTGTGTGTGTGTGTGTGTGTGTGTGTGTGTGTGTGTTGGATCTAGAAATAAAAGCCAGATGTGAATGACTAGTTTCCTGAACCCCTTAATCAGTGTCTGGACGTCCCCGCTTCACAATATCTAAAGCAGCAATCCTGCCTGGGATCTTACCTGATCCGCAGTCCCTCAATGTCCAGATACCTTCATTCCCGCAATGTTATACATTGGAGGGGAGGTGTTCCTTACCTTTCTTTTGGGTTAGAGGGGGTTCCGATGGTTCCTGTGTGAAGCTTGAGTCAGATCTGGAAGAAAGCAGTATAAGTTATTTCGGTGTAGTATAGGGCAGTTAAGATATACAGGGTAAATAAGATATCCAGATCCAAAGTGTGAGAGAGTAAGGGTAAGAGACAGAGAGAGTGTGGGTGAGAGACAGAGAGAGTGTGGGTGAGAGACAGAGAGAGTGTGGGTGAGAGCCAGAGAGAGTGTGGGTGAGAGCCAGAGAGAGTGTGGGTGAGAGCCAGAGAGAGTGTGGGTGAGAGCCAGAGAGAGTGAGGGTGAGAGCCAGAGAGAGTGTGGGTGAGAGCCAGAGAGAGTGTGGGTGAGAGCCAGAGAGAGTGTGGGTGAGAGCCAGAGAGAGTGTGGGTGAGAGCCAGAGAGAGTGTGGGTGAGAGCCAGAGAGAGTGTGGGTGAGAGCCAGAGAGAGTGTGGGTGAGAGCCAGAGAGATTGTGGGTGAGAGACAGAGAGAGTGTGGGTGAGAGACAGAGAGAGTGTGGGTGAGAGCCAGAGAGAGTGTGGGTGAGAGCCAGAGAGAGTGTGGGTGAGAGACAGAGAGAGTGTGGGTGAGAGACAGAGAGGGTGTGGGTGAGAGACAGAGAGGGGAGAGAGACAGAGAGGGGAGAGAGACAGAGAGGGGAGAGAGACAGAGAGGGGAGAGAGACAGAGAGGGGAGAGAGACAGAGAGGGGAGAGAGACAGAGAGGGGAGAGAGACAGAGAGGGGAGAGGGGAGAGAGACAGAGAGGGGAGAGAGACAGACAGAGAGGGAAGAGAGACAGACAGAGAGGGAAGAGAAACAGACAGAGAGGGAAGAGAGACAGACAGAGAGGGAAGAGAGACCGACAGAGAGGGAAGAGAGACAGACAGACAGAGAGGGGAGAGAGACAGACAGAGAGAGGGGAGAGAGACAGACAGAGAGAGGGGAGAGAGACAAACAGACTGAGAGGGGAGAGAGACAGGGAGGGGAGA
>NC_134487.1:167043551-167081051 GCF_040206685.1 Ascaphus truei | reverse complement strand
GGTCCATCAAGTTCAACCTATGCTAAATTTAGACAACAGAAACTTTATCCTATATCTATACTTACTTATTGATCCAGAGGAAGGCAAGCAAAAAACCCCATTAAGGGGACAAATTCATTCCTTCCTGACTCCAAGAATTGGCAATCGGATTAAACCCTGGATCAACATCCTTCCCATGTATACTTATTTGGTTTATCCCTTTATACCTTTCCCATCTAAAAAGATGTCCAACCTTTTTTTGAACAAATCTATTGTATCTGCCATCACAGTCTCCATGGGTAATGGATTCCACATTTTAACTGCCCTTACTGTAAAGAGTTGCAGTAGCACCTGATGTAACTTTAATGATTCTCCTTGAAACCTGCAAGCAAAATACTCTTCAGCAAGTGTGAGAAATCAGCAGCTCTTTCCCAGTCATCTTATTGGCACTACTCTGTTTTGTCTGAACAGCTACAGTACACTGATGACCGAGATGGAATGGGAACATCAGTAACATAATGGTCAATGACAGGCTCTTTGTTGCTGGGCTTGTTCTGTAATAATGAATGGAATCGGAGAGTGATTTTAGAGTGAGAGGTCACAAAAAGCATTTCAGGGAAAGTATGACCTTTCAGACTGGCAAGGGAACTTTCAGAAGTTATTATCTACTACATTATATTTTAAACATGCAAAGGCTAAGTTCACTAATGGGAATTCATTGGGGTCAGGTTACATCATTGTTTGAAAATAGAAAACACAAATGACTATGGATAGCATTATCCTTTTCCACTTTCCTGGTTTACTGCACTCTAAATGCCCTTATGAATCCTAGTGCAAAATAAAATCTTGTCCATGAACACTCAGCAGATTCAGAAAATTAGTTCCACTAAGCTCCTATTGGCTTAGTACTTTTCCGACACTCATCCTTTAGCTATACAATTTAATGTGACATGCAGTGGGAAAAAGATCAAACAGCATAACAGATTTTGTGCAAATAGCCATTAGCTTTAATATATGTATGATCAAAGCGAGCCAAGGAAAAAACTGATGGCAATTTTACTTTTCATTGTTATGTTGACACTATATTGAACATAATAATAATTTTGCCGATTGCTGTAAGGTGTTCCCCAATTTAGTATATATTTAACTTATCATAGCATTTTCAGAATATGTTGGGGAGCGAATGAATACGAAGAATGTAATGATATATTGCTTAATATATTTATTTATAAAATATTTTACCAGGAAGTAATACAGTACATTGAGAGTTACCTCTCGTTTTCAAGTATGTCCCGGGCACAGAGTTAAGGTCAATGGCTCCAACAATGACCTTGCCAGAAGCTTTTTTATTTGGCTCCAGCAAGGTTAAGTCAACTATCTTTAAATCAATAAGATGAAAGATTAAAAGAGCAAAGCTAAACATATTTTTTGGTGGGTCATTTCTATTTTGAAGGAGCAGTGTGATCTAAATGATCTTTATAAGTTATATGTCCGAGTAACGAGCTTGTGCAAACTACCCAAAAGTCAGCACTTTTGCCTTGATATATAGGTCCTGTAATGCTGCTGGACACTCATTGAAGGCTTCCTGTATTTCTTGGCCCAAATACCCACAGAGAGTACTCACAAAACCTCCCATTGGTAGATCAAGTGCAGGAAAGATATTTGGGGGCCAATGCAGTAAGCTTTCATAAGCCACTTATCAAGCACTTATCGCCCAAAATGCCTACTGCTATTCAGTAAGCGTGATAAGTGGGTGATAAAAGACTGAGGGCCTTATTCAGAGAACATTCATAAAAAAATTCGCCAGGGAATTTAAAATGACTGTTTTTTGGGCGTTGCTATCACGGTATTCAGAAAGGCTCGAATACCAGTGATAGCAAAATGCCCAAAACTGGCGAGTTGCTGTCAGCGAGAGCATCAACCCTCTGAAAAGGCAAAAACCAGCGATTCATTTCTGTTGCAGAGAGAGCAGCTCTGAGAGAGCTGCCCCTCCCAGCTGAAATGTCGGCCGAAAAGTATTTATTTAAATATATATTTCTTTAATAGTGTAGAGGTGCAGGGGGTCTCCGGAGCTGAACCACGTTGGTTTTATGTCCGGGGACCCCCTGCTTCCCGAGATACAGGCCCCTTTATGGGGTGCCGGTATCTCCTATGCAAGGAAATGTCCCGGTCACGTGATGCGAGACATTTCAATGCAGAGGGATACCGGCACCCCATAAAGGGGCCTGTATCTCGGGAAGCAGGGGGTTCCTAACCGCTATAGTTATTAAGGGTACCCACCCTGACCCTGGAGGCCTAAGCACCCACCCCAGACTGACTATACCCACCCTATACCCATTGAGTAGTATAGTGGTAGTATAGTGGTACATCATACCCATATAATAATAATAATAATATGGGCATGATAAGCCTCTATAACACTCAATGTGCACCCTAATAAAAATACAGTAATACACAAGACACACAGTAATAAAACTTAACTATACTCCCAAAAACACACTTCACTAAATACACAGTAGCCAGCTAATCCAATCAATAGAAGCAATTACAACATCAACAATGAATTAATTAAACCATTATCCAATCAAACCAATTAATCCCTAAACCAACTCAAAATGAATAGTAACACTAACCAATGTAAACAATGAATTAATCCTACATTAATTAATGTAACCATTAAAAGACAAATAAATACATTAAAACTATCTCTGAAGTATCCATAAAACA
The DNA here is from genome assembly GCF_040206685.1 of Ascaphus truei. Lineage (NCBI taxonomy): Eukaryota > Metazoa > Chordata > Amphibia > Anura > Ascaphidae > Ascaphus > Ascaphus truei. The sequence continues at coordinate 167,078,345 of NC_134487.1, read as the reverse complement.
CATTAGCTAACATAATATAACATTAAGTACAAGCGAACACCAATCGCAAACCTTTTCTTACATTAACCATAAACAAACAATCAAATCCACATCAATAAATGCAATAACAAGCGAGAAATGCCCCCCAAATATTGGCATAATAATGTATTAATCTGTACCCTAAAGTGGTACAGATTAATATATTATCACTCAATGTGCATCACACAAAAAATAAAAAATCACATCCAAAGAATAAACCTGTAAAAATAGACATTTACAAACATTGAATATCTTACTTACCATTAGAAGCGGTGGCCCTCCGACTCCCGGGGTAACAGGAAGCTCACGTACCTTGAAGGCCTCCAACAGCATCCGATGCCATCCGCCATCAGGATCTGGCTCAGGTCCCCCAATCTTCATTTTTCTTTCTTTACTCACCGTCTTCTATCTTCATCTGTAACCATTTCTTGTTGTACTTTATCTTCTTTCTTCATCTGTCAATCCATAAAACCCCATGTTAAATTCCAGCCGATGCTGTCTCGTCGGCTTCTTGGGCTCAAATGAGGCGCCACGGCCTTAAATATGGCTTGTGACGTCACATTTACCCTCACAATGGTTAACAGCCACCTGATTGGCTGTTAAAAGCATGTGCAGACTTAATTTTTTTTTTTGCCGTGACGTCACTTAAAGGGAATGATGCCAGCCAATCAGAATGGTTGTGCTTCATTTACCTTTAACATGACATCAGGAAATCCAAGATGGCCGCTGTGTCACAAGGTATTTCAGCCAATCAGCGTGTGGAATTGGTTCCCACGATCTGATCTGTGTATTTAGTGAAGTGTGTTTTTTGGGAGTATAGTTAGGTTTTATTACTGTGTGTCTTGTGTATTAATGTATTTTTATTAGGGTGCCCATATTATTATTATTATATGGGTATGATGTACCACTATACTACTTAATGGGTATTGGGTGGGTATAGTCAGTCTGGGGTGGGTGCTTAGGCCTCACGGGTGAGTGAAGGGGGTATTAGCCCTAAGGATGGGTGTTTAGACCTTGTGGGTGGGTAGCGGTTGGGTTAACCCCTTTATTACCTTAGCGGTATTAACCGCCAATGTAATGAAGGGGTTAACTCCCCCCGCAACCCCCCCGCAATGCCTAAACAGCCACTATGGGCCAAATTCCCCCTTCACCCACCACCACTTGCCACAGTATTGTATTGTACTGTATGTTTCTTACTGTAAGCCTGGCACGGGTGTTTAACCCCTTCATTGCCTTAGCGGTTATCCGCTAAGGTAATGAAGTTGCTGTACATGCATGTTTCCTGCCTCGGATGCATGCCGGGGGGGTCCGGAGCTGCTATTAATGGCTATCAGCTCCGGAGAGCCCCGGCATCAGTCCGACGCAGGAAAAGGGCCTGATTTCTTCTAAGTCCCGACCCATCGCAGCTCATCGAGGCCATCTCCCCACCAATTGTCCAACAATTTTGTGGTGAATTGGATTTGGGGAGAAAATTGTTTTTTAGGCCTGCGATGGGCCGCGACAACCAACTCGCGGGTCTCTGATTAGCGGGAGTTTATCAACCATCCGAAAATGGTCGATAAGGGCCTGATCGCTGCTCAGTCAGCGAATTTCGGATGGACATATAATTTTGCGTCGATACAGGCCGTTATCGAGCACTTATCGAAGCTATCTGAATACGAGTGCCCATTTTGGTCGATAAGTGCTCGATAAGGGCCTTATCGAGGCTTTCTGAATAAGGCCCTGAATCGCTCAAAAAAAAATGCTCATGAAAAAAAAATCACAGAGGCAGCGGTGATAAGCCACTTATCACCGCTTTTCGGCATGTTCATAAACACGTGCAATTCTAGTAGCAGTGATTAGGCTATGAATGCCTATCAGCGCTCTAGAATGGCGATTTTATCACGAAATTCTCACGCCAGAAAAAGTTGGCGTAAAGGTGTTGGAAACCTGCAGAGAAGCGGCGAGATGGGACTTTGAGAAAAAAAATGAATTTTTCCTGCATAGGATTTATGCCAGGAATCTCTGGAGCTGATACCCATTAATATTAGCACAAGGGACCCCTGGCATGAATCCTATGCAATAAAAATGCATTTACAGTAAACTTCATTACCATAGCAGATAGCCTCAGCGACCCCCTACTTCCCGAGATACAGGCCCCGTTATGGGGTGCCGGTATCTCTCTCTGCATTTAAATGTCTGTGTCACGTGACCATGAGAATAAAATGCAGAGGAGATACCGGCACCCCATAATGGAGCCTGTATCTCGGGAAGTAGGGGGTCGCTGAGGCTGAAACCAATGCGGTTCAGCTAAGGAGAACCCCTGCTCATCTTAACTATTAACAAAATTAAAATGTATACACATAAATTTCGGGCGAGATTTGAACAGGGAGAGATGGCTCTCTCAGAGCAGCTCTCTCTCTGCAGTAGATACAACTCGCCGGTAAGGCCTTTTCAGAGGGTCGTTCATCAGATCACCAGCTAATCACCCATTTTGTGAATTTTGCTATGACAGGTAATGAAGACTTTTTGAATACCGTGATAGCAATGCTCATAAAAATGGTGATTTAAATGGCCTAGTGATTTTTTTTATGGACCTTTAGTGCATAGGCCCCTTGAAGTCTAATTATCCTGAAGCCCATTGTAAGCGTTGTCCCTGACACTCAGGCAGTACAAGCGTAATAATAATTATATGTGGGGCTACAAAAAAGGACGATTCACATAATGGGTCAAAAAAGCTTATCAACTCCTCAATATAATTAACTTTCTTTAAAAGATTAAATCCTTAAGGTAAAATGTTGCTTCTTCATTTACTGTGAAAAATGAACCTGTTTTTCTTTTCTATCTCCATCTGAGATTGATGTATGTGACATGTATTATTATTCATGTTTATCTGTTTGATACTGATGCCATAATAATTACTTTAAAAACAACCAATAAAGAATAAATCAAGTTACACATCATTCTTGGATTCAACATCGGGCTTATTACTATACAACCACATTAGCTAAAGACTGTAAAAACCCTCCAAAGTACTAGTTTGCCATGTATACATTAAAAGTTTTAAAAATGCAACAATACTTAAACTTGTCTGACTATTTTTTGTAAATGTGGCAATCACTTAAATTTACCCTATTATTCATGCTACTGCCGTCAATTCTTGGAGGAACTGCTCCTTTTAAAAGAAATGTATATTGACATAATTCCTATAGTGCACTTACATACAATACAATGTCCAATGTGATGAGGGAAAGTTTATTCTAGGGTGGGGTGAGATGCTACTAATTATGAGGGTGGTTTTGTTTCCAGAACATATTGCATAAAATAAATTCCTAGGAAGTGACAAAGAGAAACATCGGAATTACTTGACCAGGGAGGCTGCAAGGTAGTTCCCCTCTCCCACCCCACCCTGACCTTGTGGAATGTACGAATAAAGACAGAGACCGGATCTGAAGGTATAAAAGGCTGTGGCTATTTATTTATAACAAATAACTAATGGGGTAAATGCCATTCCCTGCCAGAGTGCTCCTTTGACAGGAGGGGGAGAAGATGGTCAGCCGGTCCTTGAACTGCTGACCCCGTGCCCCCTTTACGGCCAGGCTCCTGTGACCCAGTCATTGTCGCTAGCGGGCTCCCGGAAGTCATGTCTAAATGACCCTGCCCACTTGCATTCCCCCCAGACTTAAGCAGCCCAGCTCCCAGTCTGGCAAGAACAAACACCTACCCCCAAGAGCCGCCACCAATTGGCCTATTTAATCCCTCCTTAAACTAGGCCCATATCGCCAGACCTGCCAGTACCCTAACTAATTAACTAACATGCCTGTTGTCCTATTCACCTGTCGACCACTTGCGGTACCTTCGCGCCCCTCCATAGCCTGCCTATAGACTATATCTGACCACCTGACCTTAACCGCCGTCCAAATATCAGTGCCAAGTCCTGCCTAATGGAATCGATCAAGTCAATCGAGTGCACAGCCGTCACGTTGTTACCTCCTGCGTGAATGAGCAGGCCCTGAGAAGGTCTCCTATACCTGGCCTAAACCAACAGCCGTGGGAGTAGCTGGTCCCATCACAGCCCCCCCCCACCACCAGAAAACCCTTGCTTGGTCTGTGTGCAATTCGAGGTTCGGTACGTAAATTCGCATGGCCCCTCGCTTCTCCGCCCAGTGTATAAGAGTCGCCGATGATCCAAACATCTGTGCTATATAATCTGTAGGGTGGGGGGGGAGAAAATTATACCAGCCTGTCACTGACACTCACAGTGGTTCTACTGTCTGAATTGTCACAATATGGGATTTGTAGAGCTATCATTTTAGTCCCTAGTATAGCTCACTCACATAGACAGCTGCAGTGCCTACTTAGCATTTGGTTCACCTGTTGCAAATTCAGCTAGGGGTAATTACCTATACCACCATTGGTGTTTTGTACCTCCCCTTCTGTTGCTAATTACTACAACCCTATATACCGAGGCTGTACCTGTGCTACCTTTTCACAGGTAGAGGCCACCTCGGTTTACCATCTAGCTAAACCCTGAACATATCATCAAGGGTGATAGCATTATACACACACCAATCCGGTATATATTAATTTCGCTACGCTTTTTGGCTCAATTTCAGTCTCATTCACCTGTATATTTAGTGTTCTATATCTATTTTAATTGAGTTATTACGCCTATTAAACTTTATTTTAAATCACTCATTCCTCACTTTACATACGACCATTTCCATTGAGAGTATACTGTGATTTTGTACATTATTGAGTGCTCTTCCAAGGGGTTCTGTTTCTCTCCTGTCCTTGGGATTAGAATTAGCATGGGTTTTACTGTATCTGGTGATCAAGAAGAAAGACATGAGTACTGTAGAAACAAGTCTAGAGTATATAACAGGGACAAAACCACTGGGAGAGCAACATAGACTGCATATTCCATGGCATGTGTGCAGCATCGAGTTTATTTTTCAGTTATTAGACACATTTGAAATTGTAACTAAAAATGTATATATATTTGTATTTATATACCACCAACAATGTGGCCATTGCTTTAAAAAAATAGACAGAATACTGGAAAGGATAATACAACAATGACAACAAACATAAAAGCAACACAATATGAATAGGAATCTCTGCCCTGAAGGCTTACATTCTAAGTACACTTGCAAAGAATATGTTTGATTGCCAAGTCTTTTAATTTATTGTCCTCTTGTACGTGATGTTATATGAGCAGTCTTTGTAGCTATGCTTTTTTTTTTTTTTTTTTTTAATTGGATTCAAGAATGTGAAATTCGGAACTGAAATGAGTTGATTTCAGGTCCAGGATCCAATGTTTTCGGAGAGACCTACTTCCGTTTGGGGTGCCGGTATCTCTGTTCAGTTTCAATATCCTGGTCATGTGGGCCAATAGGAAGCTACAAGGGATAATGTCACGGCTTCTTATTTGCCTGTGTGACTAGTGGCTTTTAAACTACCATATTGTGAACCCAGCCAGGGCTCCTACCGGCACCCCATATTAATGTAGTGTAGCCAGGTCACCCTTTGCCCCCTGCGACCCCCTCGGGAGCCTCCGTGGGCACAAGCGATGCCGGGTACTGCCGGAGGCCAGCGGCAGACCCGACGGCCATCCCAAGGGTGGGGGCCGTTGCAGGGAGCGGTGCGCTGTCTCCGCGAGCAGGCCGGTTGCCGGGGACGCGATCGGGCCGTTGCTAAGGCCGCGGTCGCGTCTCTAAGGTCCCGGCGGCCGGCGAGGAGAGCGCCGCCATTACGCAACCACTCGCGCATGCGCAGTGATCGCGCGAGTGTAGGAGTAGGCCAACAGAGTCGCGCATGCGCAGTACAGCCGCCAGAGGCAGGGAAAGTCGCGCGAGGGCCAGAACAGAGTAGGGAAAGGTTGAGGAAGCCCCAGATAGCTCGCGCCTGCGCAGGAAAGGCACGCATGCGGCCCCAATGCCAGGATAGGCTCTATGGGACTACAACTCCCATGGAGCATAGCGAGGGAGGCACCAGGTGCCTCATAGGAGCCAATAAGGCTGCAGGACTGCCCTGGAGGAAAGGATACATTTCGCGGGCTTGCACCACGCTAGTCAGTCAGCGGAGGGACCCTGTGAGGGAAGGAGGTAGGGTACAGGAGAGAGGGACTCCCCTGTATTAGGCCAGCACCCCCTTTGGTCCAGGATAGCTCAGCTCCCCAGTAAGGTGAGTGTTGCCAGGGGCAGCCCTCAGGTTAGGGACCCTGCCACTTACATTAGTGGGAGCTGAGAGAAGGAAGTCTGCAGTTAGAGAGTTGGAGTCAGGGAGCTGTTAGGGAAGTAGGGTGTAGGGAGCGAGTGCAGCTTCTGCCCCATATAGGTACCTACACTCCAGGTAGACCCCAACTCCCCACTAGTTGGGTGGGTAACTGTTCAGAAGGTGATAGAGAGTTGGAGCTAGTGAGCTGTGAGGGAAGAAGGGTGCGGGGAGTGAGAGCAGCTCCTGCACCCCATAGGTACCCACACCCCATGTAGGCCCCAACCCCCCCCCGCTAGTGTAGTGGGTTAAGTACTGAGGGAGGCCCAAGATAGGGACGCTGCCCTTAGTGTTGTTAGAGTGCTGCATTGTCAGGGTCACAGCGAGCAGTGCTGTGAGGTCTGATAGGCAGGCACCTTGTTGCGCAGCACGTTGGCTGCAGCCTCCAGTGAGTTACAGCTTGCTGCGGTAGGCGCTGGGACTAGTCAGAGAGTAGTGGGTCTGGAGAAGGGCTATAGCTGTTCTAGTCACCTTGAGGTAGCGCTAGGGGTAGGATGCCTGAAGGGATAGCCTGTTAACGAGGTCAGGAATTCTGGAGAGGATCTACACTAGGCTAGCCAACAGTAGGTAGACGCCCAAGTACTGCATGGAAGAGTACTCTAGTCCATTCCAGATCACTTACCGAAGGGACTTGGGTAGTTGGGGGAGTGGGGCAGGTCATTACCCCTGCAGGCCCTAGGAGTTCCCCAAGCCACTACAGGTTGCTGTACTACAGGGACAGGCCCTAGGTTAGGGTTCCTGTCACGTTAGTACCATTTATATAGATAGGGACACAGCGGCTGCTGCTGTTCCTGTGGAAGCGGTTGGACCCACGTTGGGGTCCACAGAGACGATTCCAGAGTGGGACCGCCCTAGTGGTCCGCACGTGCAAGGAGTTCGGTTGGAGGATCAGACGGACTCATCACACGTCTGACCCTTTGAGAAGTTTGTTGCTGACCCGAGCACCGGAGTGCTCGGCAGGTATTATACCATCACATGTGCACCAACAGGCCTAGAGGTTCTTAGTGACTGCGCAGTCACCCATTGACTATCTCTGTAGGAGTACGGGACATTGGGTGGGGTTCTTGGGACACTGGGTGGGATCACCTAGTGTTTGGGAATCGTCCTGCGAGACGTCACTGTTAGTGTCTCACCGTGAGAGAGACACAGGTTATCATTATTATTCGTTAGTAAAGTCCTTAGTTATTATAATCACTGACTGTGTGTGTGGTTTCTAATTGGGTTCCTATGTAGGGTCATTCTACACGTCCATAGAATCCTACATAGGTGGAGGCGCTGTAAACGAAGATCTGTTCCAGAGGATTCACCCCAGGCTCTCATTAGCGGAGGCTCAGACCTCCTGTGAGCCTGCAGGTATACGCACCACACCGGTAACACCGCATGTTCTACTCACCCACACTATATATGAGATTGGGTGGGATGGAATACCCGTTACAGTTATTATCTCAGAAAGAAGGGGGTCCCCAGAGCTGAATTCAATGATGTTCAGCTACAGAGACCCCATGATTCAATCCTATTTAAAAAAAGAGTTAAAAAAAAGCATTGCAATGAGGACTGGTCCTTTAACTACAGTATGACTGCACTTTTAGTCAAATAGGTTTAATTTAATTACATTTATTCCAGTTTAGTATTAGGGATAAAAGGCTAGCAGATGCATAGATTCTATATGATCCAGAGAAATTGCATTGCAAATAAAGTAATGTCACATCAGATGTAAACTTAGACTTGGAAGTGCAAAACATCATGTTTTCTAAAAATAATATTTATACAGTACTTCTCTCTAGTACAAGTAAGAAAGAAGAGATAGATGAATCACGGATAGTAAAACAATCATGTTCAAAATCCTTCAACTTCATGCAGTAGAGCCTCATTTTAATTATAGGAAACACATTAGTATTCCCTTTCAAAGTATCCAGGAAACGTTGGCGTCTTAAAAGATTAGTGAAGACAGATTGACCTTTACTATTCCCTTTAGTGACAACTTCAGTGCACCAACAATTATAAAAAGCAATCAGGGAAATTATAATGCTCTACAAACATCCTATATATCAGCATAGCTTTAGGTAACTATTGGTACTTCTGGTATATTGCATGCAGAGTGTGCACCAAAGCCCCACTTTAAAACTGGATAACATTGCAGGTAGATATCGCAAGTGTTTCAAGCCTGACTTCTGTTTGTTTGTGAAGAGAATACTTATGCCTAAGCACTACACCGTTGTATATTAGAGATATATATGTAACGGTATTCCCACACCCAATAGCATATAGTATGTGTGTGCGGGGAACCTAATGTTACCGGGTGTGGTGCTTTACCTGTTAGGCTCACAGGGGGCCAAGCCTCTGTCACGGGGAGCCTGGGGCACATATAATAATAGGAGTAACCTCGTACTCGGTGCAGCGCCTCCACCTGCGATGGCTCCCACCAGAGGGGGAGTGGTTCTCGCAGGACAATATATATATCACACACACACAGCATGTAAAACAACCAATAACTTTACTGTAGCAAACATACTTATTCATATATATATATCAACAGGTGTCCCTCTCTAAAGGAGACACTAACTACTGCGTCTCGCAGGACGCTACCCCCTTTCACCGGGTGATCCCACCCCATGTCCAGTAAGCCCACACAATATGTCCCTTCACGTGAGAGAGATATGTGTGACTGCGCAGCCACTAGTCCCGTGTGAGTATAATATAGTATAGTTGGTGCACTTGGTGAGGGTTACCTGCCGAGCACTCATGTGCCCTGGCCTGCCAAGGAGCTTCACAAAGGATCCGGTGACAGCTGTCCACAGGAACTACCGTCTGGGGGATCCCATGTGGATGTCTGCTGCAGCGACAGCGAAGGTCTGAGCCTAGACCTCTGGATGGACGTGCAGCGTCCGCTGTGTCCCTAACTGACTCTGGATAATAAAGGGCAGGGTCCCTAACCTGGGGCCTGTCCCTGAAACACTCAAAGCTACTGGTGACTCAGGGCTATCTGGGGCCTAGGGGGCTGCTGACCTAGTGCAGGGAGTCACTGACTCCTGCACCCTACCTCCTTCCCCTAGCTGCTCCTGACATCGACTGCCTAACGTGCTCAGAGCCCGCAAAATGTATCTAATCTCCTCAGCAGGGAGATGCTGTAGCCCTATTGGCTCCCTGGGGTGATGTGGGGCGCTCCTTAGGCTCATGGGATATGTAGTCCCTCTCTGGCTGCCTCTCGCGCGCTATCACTGCGCATGCGCAATGTACCTGGCTGGCCGCCGCATGCGTGGACTCACTGCGCATGCGCGAACACATAGGGAATGGCGGTGCCCTGCTGCCTGCTGCCCTGCTTCGGGAGCGCCGGGAGCCCTCACAACGCGATCGCGGCCCTGGCAACCGGCCACGCGCGTCCCCGGCAACCCTCCTGAAGCAGGATCCTCACCGCTCCCACTCTTGCGATCGGCCGACGGGACCGCCATTGGGCTCGGCGGCCCCGCGATCGCCAGCAAGGTGAGGGGGGTTGACAGGCCGGGGGAACCTGGCTACATATATTATTATGCAGTGCCAGTGTAATGCAATTAGTTACAGGTCCCTCATGCACTGCGGGGGTTAGCATTTCTGCAATATCCACTGCAATACTGAGTATGATGATTAGACAACAAACTCTCCATTGCTTCTTTTTCTTAGTGTAACAATTTGATTTTTTTTAACTTATGGAACTGATGATTAAAGCTCCTGGATCCATGTGAACAGCCCTAATTTAAGAATATTGTCTTATTAAGTAGTGCTTGCAGAAATACACACTGATGTACATATACTTTTAAACGCACAATTAATGCATTCAATTCAGTTTTTTGTGCACTTGGTTGATCAAAGTCACAAAAAGCTAGGGTTTGAACTGTGTGGTCACAAGGGAAATACATACAGTAGCGGCCGCCTTTATTCTCCTGTGGCCGCCACCGCGGGTATTTCAAATGTGCGGGCAGACGCGTTTTTTTTTATTTCTGTAGGCGCTAGTTTCGGCGCCGCAGGCGCTCCATTGTTCGGCGCGCCTGCTCCAATGTTCAGCGCGATTAGCGGCCATTAGCGCTGAACGGGAGATGGACTGGCACGCGGCCGAGATGCGGCTGAGTTCGGCGGCTAAAAAAAAAAGCCCCGAACCATTTCGGGTAAGCTGTAGGATAAGCTTAGCCGCAGCAGTACATACATACATGCACAGCACCTACTTACCAGAGTGCTGTCCTCTGATTTCGCATAAAAATGGTATCATATATCTTATTATTATTTATGGAACAACCACCTGCATGGACTCACCAGTGGAGTGCCGGCCTGTCTTTGAGGAAAAATATCACATTACTTTAAACACATCAACATTTTGACTCACTCTAGAGACAAAATGTGCCACTATTGCCTATATTCTCTCTCTTTATTTTTATACACACACACTGCTTGGCACAAAACACTAGACTAGTTCTGCAGGGTGCAGGGGCCCACTGCTGTTTAGCTTTTTCCAGAAGCTTATCAGATTGATGACAATACTTACAGTTAACCTATCAATACAATGTAAGATCACCTAAATGATTAGCTACTTACAGTAAGTTATAATACTTTCTGGGCAAGCTACCCATCTATCTGAACAAGCTCCTCACTTCTATGCAGCACTTATCATCTGAGTGTAAGGAATCCGTTCCTGGTTTTGCCTGGAGCTCACTCTCGCAGAGTTGGTGAGCTCTCAGGACAGACCTTCCCTTGGCTCACCTGTGCTTGCAATCACGGCAGCTCTGCCCCTATTTGCTGGCTATACTGTATAGAGCCAGCACCTCCCCCCAGCAAGTTGCCGAGCATAACCCTAGATTGACTAGGATGTAACTGTGTTTGCCACAAGCTACTTTGCCTTAGCCTTGATTTGTTTATCAGACCTCCTGCAATTACCTCAGGCAGAGGTCTGCATTTTGGTTCCTGTACTGAAGCCATGGATCTCCAGTGCTAGTCTTGCATTGTGACGGAGACCTGCTGCATTCACCCCAGTCAGAGGTCTGCTTCCTGGTTCCTATGCTGAAGCGCTGGACACCCAGTAGCAGATTTACCTTGTTCTAGGGACCTCCTGCATTCACTCAAGGCAGAAGTCTGCTTCCTGGTTCCTGTGCTGAAGCACCGGGCCCCCAGTACCAGTTTTACCTTGTTCCACAGACTGCTGCATTCACCCCAGGCAGAGGTCTACTATCTGGTTCCTGTGCTGAAGCATTGTTCCTCCAGTGCCAGCCTTTCCTTGTTCCAGAGACCTGCATTCTCCCCTTGCAGAAACCTTATCATGGGCCGCTCCTTGCGCAGAGGCCATTCCCGTGCTTCAGCTGCTATGCTGAAGCGGTGTGCTCCTGACTTCCTGTTGCCAAACTCATGCCTGGAAATCGATCACTCTACCGTCTCCAACTCTGACCCTGGCATGTCAAAGGATTACCCTGGCCTCTCCAACCCTGACCCTGCTACGAATGACTACGAACTGCGCAATCCAGAACCGGCTTCGTGGTCTATGGTCATTGTATTCACATCTCCACCTCAGCCCCGCGGTCCGGTCCCAGTTTGTGGCGAGCACGTCCGTTACACTGAGATTTGACTCCAAAAGACTGTTCATGGTCCCAAGGTTCAGCAAAGTATCTGGCCGCTCCTCCTTCCCTTACCGTGCACCCCAAAACTGGAACAATCTACCGGAGACTCTCACAGCCACCCCCAGTCTAAGTTCTTTCAAAACTAAAGCTGTCACATTTTAATCTGGTCTGTAACTTTTACATTCACCTAGTGTATAATATATATTATCTCTAACTGTACATGCTATGTTTTGTATATAATATATACCCTGTTCACTTATGTAACTGTATTTGTAACCATGTATTATTTGTCATCTTAACTCTATGCCCAGGACATACTTGAAAACGAGAGGTAACTCTCAATGTTTCACTTCCTGATAAAACATTTTTATAAATATATAAAATAATAAGACATGATAGGCATTGTTGAGATGCTTTAAAACCTTTAATAAACAATTATGATTTTAAAAGCACAGGAACATTAATATCTATTCCTTTTTTTTCAACTAGGAAAAAATAAATAGAATCAACTCTCTGGTTTCTCCACTTGCACTGGTTTTGTAAAGTGCTCTACTGCTTCTGTTTCTTTTGTCCTGGTGAACGGTCCACCCGTTTCCCTTGGTTCGTGCCTATAAGAGTGACACAACTTGGTTACTTTAAGAAATTATCCATTGCAACCATACAACTATCTATATTTAGAGGGTGGGATGGGTCGCTATGGCCTAGAAAAGCAGTGGTTGTGGGTTTTGGTCTTGTTGGGGCATACACATCCAACAGCTAGCATATGTATGCACTGGGTTAATGGTTGCTGTCTCTGCTATTAATATCTGCTGTGCTGATCTGACTAGTAAATCCAACAGCGAGCATAGTTATGAGATGTATGATAACAAATAACACTTGTCTTCTGTTGTAATCTAATGTATTAATTGAGCTGTGTCTAGCCAGAACTTTAGTGGGATCAGATGATGTCTTAGACCTTTATATTTAGAGAGACTCGGGAAGCAGCACTGCAGGAGGCAAGTAGCGCCCCATCTTAAAGTGAACAATTTTTAATTCGAGTTTAACAGGGAGTTTAAAAGAAGTTAAAAAAGAAATGGTCAACTTTACAATAAACAATACAGATTTTAAAACCACAGGAACATTATTGTCTATTCCTTTTTTTTTAACCAGGAAAAAATTAAGAAAATCAACTCTCTGGGTTCTCAACTTGCACTGTTTTTTAAAGTGCCCTACTGCTTTTGTTTCTCTTGTTGTCTGGTGAATGGTCCAGCCTGTTCCCTCAGTTCCTGCCCAGGAGGCCAGATGACAGGATTGGTGTTCGCTTAGCAGAGGCAGTCACCAAATGCTTCCTGACACCCATTAGGGTGCTTGTGTAGCACTCAGGAGTGCTGGTGAACAACCTCCTGCTAGCGAACGCTTGTGAAGTGGTGAGAATACACTCGGCCGGACAAGACCACGTATCCCAACATACATTTCCCGATGGCGCTTTGTCAAGGGAGATTCCACCCCTTCAAAAAGTCTGTATGTGAGGGAAAAACTACAGGGCTCTGCTACAACAAACAACTATAAATATGCACAGTATTAATACAGAGCCAGGAAAGCGGCATACTGGCCAATAGATGATGTCCTCCAAACTGCAGCTCAACCGAAAAGAAGGATCCTTCCCCGTGTGCATGGTTGTATGATCAGTTGTAAAACTTTTTTTTTAGTTTTTTTTAGCTGTTTTATCATTCACCCTGCATTTGCATTTTGCACCTTTTTATCTCCATGCGCTCACCACAACTTTACGAAGATATATCCCTTCAAAAAGGTAAGTATTTGTACCCTAAGGATTAGGGGAGGGGGATGGAAAAACAACTCATCGTTATGGAGTTAATAGACTCTAGATAAATTTACTGATAAGCAAATACAGAGTCAGAAGAGTTGGATGCAAGAATACCCAAAATATATGTGTTTGGGTGAGATAAAAAAAAAAAGATGGTGCTTGTACTGTGGTATTGGCATGAGTACTGGGAATTTGTGATTCCTTAGTAATTCAAATTATCAATGTTATGTATCTGGTTGTGTATTTTACTCAGTAAACTAATGACTGGACAGATAACCTGTAAGTGAGAGGATAATGAATAGAGGATCTGAACCTATATATTTATTGGAGTTAGAAGATTTTATTAGCAGATTGCTTACAGAAAGGGAGAAAACAGGTAACCCTCATTAAGGCGCAGAGGGCTTTGCATTTGAAGTCTGTAGATAATTTCATTTCGCGCTGGAACAGGACCTTATCCCAATCGCCTTGGTCTGATGGTCGATGTCGCAATAATTTTGCACCTTAGCATTACCGCTCTGTGCCTCATTGATGTAGCACACTACTGGTGTTTCGAGTCTGTTTCTCTCCAAACCGACATGTTCCAGTTTTCGTCTGCTTAGTTGTCAGTGGAATTACCAATTTATTTTTTGCCGCTCTGGCATACATTTGGGTAAATAACCCCTTCTGTCTGGTAAATGGTGACCCCTTCTGTCTTGATGAAATGGTTTATAAGGTATTGCTGACTGATCCAGTGTAAGAGGTTTTTTCTTGGTAACATGAATATGAACACCTTACATCTTCCACATCTAAATTATCCCTCAGGTTTTATTGGGATCCAAGTAGGGGTGTGGGAGATGGAAAGGTGGCTATTAACCATAATATCCTTCAGGTTTCATGCGCCCCTGCTCACCAATGTGGGTTTGGGTTTCAATACCGCTTGAAGATCATCTTCAATTATCAAAAGGTACCAGTACCTCGAAATAACCGAATTGATATTGGCCCACTTATTGTTAAATGTACCAATTAAACTGATGGTTTTGGTTTCATTGATCGGTGGTATCTAGGATGCTAAGAGTTGGCTTCTGTCAGAGTATTTAGCCTGTATATCAAACTCGATTAGTGTTAAACAGTTCCTGCATATACGCAGGAATTGGCCCACTGGAAAATTTATTATCAGGTGTCATGGGTGGTATCAGCCCTCAATAGGCTTTTGGTGGCTGTCTTTTTCTAATTATTGTAGTACCCAGAGCGCCCTCATTATCATGAAAGATTTTTAGGTCAAGGAAATTGAGTGACTCGTTACTGATGTCATAGTTGAGCCTCAAATTTTTGTCATTGGTATTTAGTTCGTCTTTGGAGTTTATCTATGAACTCGATCATAAATGCCGCAGTGCCCTTCCACAAGACGAAAACGTCATCGATGGAATGGACACATAGCACCACATATTCGGTGAACTGTTTAAGGTGTTCCCCAAAGACCGTGACCTCCTCCCATCAGCCAAAGTACAAATTGGCCTACGTGGGAGTGCAGGTGGTGCTCATTGCTGTACCTTGAATCTGGGGGTATTAGCGGTTGTTAAACAAAAATTAGTACTGCCTTGAGGAAGCGGCTACGCGAAACGCGCGCGTCGGCAGATGGTCCACGCGCAGGTCTCTCTCACATACATGAGTCAGCTGATGGCAGGGTTCGTCAGCAACTGCAGCGCGCTATTTGCAAATAAGGAGCTTCCCTGCGATCGGATGATCTAAAGGGAGCCCACACGAACCGAGATACTCTTCTCCCTGCTGTCACACGGTAGCAGTAAGCTGTTTATCCCATTTCAGCATTACCATGTATTTAATTCTCTTACCTCTCACTGAGTACTGATCCTTTAGAGATCAACTCTGACAACAGAGTTGGTGTTGGATCAGTACTGTTTACTACCCTATAGATAGGTTGGTTACTATCACCGCCATTACACCACCTACCTGAGAGACGCTGAACAGACTATATACTTACCTGATCTGAGTCAGCCTTACCGTTGTACTAAGTGTGTGAGCCCAGTATGTTATGTCCACCATGTGGATAGGGACTTATTGTTACGCTCCCTAGACTCAACTTCCCCATACCTAGGGTTATATTCATAGCCAGAGATTTTGAGCTGATTATGTACTAAACATACATTCAACTATCTATTTACAGTATCCCTAGCCCTATATCAGCTACATCAATAGCCAGGATCCCATTCATCTAGCCAGTTATACCACCCTATTGTTATTTGGCAGACCTGGCTAGGGTCCCTTTTGTATGCTAGAGTACTGTACATTTTTTACTAGGGTTTGTATTACTGGCACATACTGTAACAGCAGTGATTAATAGGGTGCTTTGGTTTATTTGGACAGTGACTCACCATACTCACTGTTCCAAACTACAGCATACATTAGTAGAGAATATTTTCAGTCATACCTCCACTGATCCAGAACACCACATTTAGTGTTCATATTAAGGATCAAGCGTTTAATTCTTCTTTTATCGCCCATTATTTAAAATTATTAGAATAAAGTGTATGTTTTAAAGTGTTCACCATATCACCACGTGTTTAGAGTGCCCTTACTAGGTTCCTTTTTCTTTGGTTTGTTGGTGTACAATATAATCAAGAAGTTTCATAGTGAAGTCACTGTGTTTGGCAAGATCTGTTCCCCTCGATCTCAAAAAGTGATGGACTGCAGCCATACCAGTACAGTGTGGTATACAGGTATATAGCGCTTCCACATCCAACCCCACCAAGAAGGTTTATCATCGATAGACATCTCAGAACATCCCAGGTGTCTTGAGGGTGTGACAGCAATGCAGTAATGAAAGGCCCTAGTATCCTGTCTTCATATATACTGGTATTTTGAGTAAAGCTATCTAGACCAGATACTATCGGGCATTCTGGTGGCGGTACTTGCCCTTATGCACCTTTGGTAGGCTGTAAAATGTGGCTATTTGAGAAGTGGAAACTAGGAAAAAAGGATATTATTTTTGTGAGAGTACCCTCTGACTGAGGCCTTCCTTGAGAATGGTAAGAAGAGCTCTTATGAATTCAATAGTTGGATTAGAATCCAAAACTCTGTAGCATGTGCGATCGGAGAGCAGTCTGAGGTTTTCCTTAATATAGAGTTCCCTAGACAAGATGACAATGTTGCTCCCTTTTTTTGAAGGTTTGATGATGGTGGATGTATCCTCGTGTACCTTTTTAAGGGCATACATTTCACTGTTACTCAGGTTACTGATGTCCCTTGATAGTGGGAAACACTCTAGATCTTTGGTGACCATATTGACAAAAACCTCTGTAGCGGGGTCCCCCCTGGCCCTCCTCACCTGCGCAGAGTAGCGGATACCCCCGCACCATATCAGGCAGTTGCAGGGGCTCACGGCGACATCAGTGCCAGGGCGCTGCCATCTTGCGTGCGTTTGCGCAGGCGCAGTGCATAGGAGTCACAGCGGCCATTACCTGTAGTGCAGGGCCCCCTAGATGTTGCGCAGGTGCAGGAGAGTGGCGCGGCGGCCATTAGTCTAGCGTAGGCACAGATAGAGAGAGGTAGGCGGCCATTAGAGAGGCGCCCATGTGGTCCTCATAGGGAAATGACCACGAGGAGACTACAACTCCCAGCAGCCTCTGGTCTGGGGACTGCCCTATGATCCCTGTCACATGCAGTCAGACAGCCACTAAGGCTGGCAGATTCTCATGCTGCATATGGATACAATGTTGTGTGCAGGCAGGAAGAGTCAGTTGGAGCTGGGAGAAGGGAGGGGGAGGTAGTGTGTAAGGAGCAAGTGGCTTCTTACACTAGGCCAGGTTACCCCCAGGCCCCAGCTAGGCCCAACTCACCAGTAGATGTGTAGCTGCTGTGTAGGGAAGGCCCTATGGTAGGATCTTTGCCCTTTTAGCAGTAGCTTAGTCATTGAGACAGAAGCTTCTGTGTGCTTTGACAAGGAGGGAGCAGTGTGACAAGTGTGTCTGTGATCAGACCTACATCACTCAAGATAGAGACTGTGTGGTGATATCATCTGGACTGGGAGATTACGCCATTGTTGCGGATTCAGCGTTGGACGCAGACGGGTCCTTTCCTGTTGTTGATGTACCCGGGCGCAGGAGCCCGGGCAGGTATTTCTACAAGTGCACCA
This sequence comes from Ascaphus truei, assembly GCF_040206685.1. Lineage (NCBI taxonomy): Eukaryota > Metazoa > Chordata > Amphibia > Anura > Ascaphidae > Ascaphus > Ascaphus truei. The sequence continues at coordinate 167,060,563 of NC_134487.1, read as the reverse complement.
ACCTTAACCTACATACCGGTTTCCTTACAGGCGCTGATCACGCCTAGTGGGTGGGTTGCTGGACTATTGGGACACTTGGGTATAGGTGTTAGGGTATAGCCCAGTTAGGGGCAAGGTTATAGCTGCCAGCTAGTGGCAGAGGGTAACATGGCCGTGTTGCTATTTGTGATGTGATGTTATTGTTTTGCCCATATAGTAAACAGTTACATATATATACTTCATTGTATGTGTTTCCTATTTGTGGGTCCTGTGTCAGGGGTCATTCTATACACCTGGAATCCCTGCACAGGTGGAGGCGCTGTAAGCATACGTCCCAGGATACACCCCAGGCTCTGAGTGGCGGAGGTTCAGGCCTCCTGTGAGCCTAACAGGTATTGCACCACACTGTAACATATGGCACATATGTCAAAGGATGGTGTAAATAGTGATTTCGACCAAAGGTCAGTGAAAGTTGCTTCCCCTGATTTTCTCTCATTATGGGATAGAAGTGAGATAGTCTTCCAGAAATAAGGGTTGTTGGTGGTCCATGTCGCTAAATTGTGTGTCTCTTAATGATAGTCTCTGTTTTTTTAGAAATAATTTATGTAAATGTAATTTCCGTGTGAATAAATGTGTATCCTTGAAACAATCGAGTCATGCAGTGGCGAAAAATTTCTCATGGAAATTTTCGTGTGTGGAATTGAGAGAAAAATCTTAAAGGTTGATCATTTGTAGATTAGTAAAATTAGGGTTAGGTTTGTCACTATTTAGTATCCCCAATTTGTTCCTTTCCTCATGGGATTGTTCACCCATTTGTCCATGTCCCTCAGGTTTCTCTGCTTCCTTTTCCCCCTTCTTGTTTGAGTAAGAAAAAAGGGGAAATGTAGTATTGTTACTTTAAGCTAATGATAGCATCATAATTAACAAAAGAAAAAAGGTCTGATATAGGGTATCAGACTTGATCCGTCATTGACTACAATTGAAGTGTATTTCAATTTAAGCTGGATCGAGTTCTGATACCCATTATTGTAGCTTAGTGAATCCCCCCTGTCACGTGAGTATGTTACCTGCATACGGGACAAGGGTTAATACACGGTTTGCAACCTGGCTCACTTTTCACCTTCAGTCCCTCAAATTAACAATATCTCCCCTCACTGCGTACCAATACACCACCTGTCATGAACAGCACACAAGGGAGCACGTGACCTAGATATGCAACCATTGTTAATACACGTGGATATGCTAGTTAGCCTATAATCCTCCTGTGCAAGGTACTTTTAATGAGTTAATATTAACCCTTTACTCAATTGCAATCATATTGATATGCTTCCACCACCCAAGAAATTATGCAAAATATGTAAATTAATATATCTAGCAGGGTCTCAGGTCACTGTTTATTTTAGAATAAACTATGTGCTAAACATAAAAAACTCTGTTGTAGCAAAATGTATCTGAAAATGTTAATACTCTCTCGAGAGTTAATTCAGAGCCAGAAAGAAATAGTTATTAAAGAATTGTTTAATATGTATAAAAATACAGTGCTTAGATTACAGAAGAAGGATTACAACAACATACGGGTACAATAAATGCAGAACAATTAAAAAAAAAAAAGAAAACAGAAATCACTATACAGTATGTTACCATATACTGTATTATCCCAAAAGAAGCTGCACACGACAAAAAACAATTAAGATACTTGCTGAGACTGGTACTCCTGGTTCAGGGATATCGCCTAGAACATCCAGCATTGGAGAAAGTAGAAATATCCAGGGCTACTTTGAATTTCTGTAGAAAAATTTATTCAGCACAAAAACACAACGTTTCATCCCTCCTAGGGGACTTTATCAAGTGACTGGCCAGTCACTTGATAAAGTCCCCTTGGAGGGATGAAACATTGTGTTTTTGTGCTGAATAAATTTTTCTAAAGAAATCCGAAGTAGCCCTGGATCTTTCTACTTTCACCATATACTGTATGTCATAGGTTTTCCCCTAGAGAGGTCACTGGCGTAGAAAGATGAACATTCAAATGTTTGATCCTAAACAACACTGTTGATTTCTGATTTCATAATACATTATGTACTATTTCCCCCATATTGAAACAACATACGCTAACCAAGGTTGTAAATCAGCTGCTAGGTTGACTGTTTAACAACAGAGGAACCCCCCCCCCCCTCTTTTGATGTTGTAAAAGTTCTGACTCAATATATAAGTGCACTCATAACTTCTTTTCTCGGATACTTAGACATAAGTGAGGGCACTGGGACACCTTTTCTGAGAGGTACCATCTATATTCCAGGGACGGATTGCATCTCAATGAAGAGGGATCTTCTGTTCTAGGGGGGAGAATGTTAAAAAGGTTGGAGGAGATTTTAAACTAGGATAGAGGGGGGAGGGGAATGAAACAGATAATGAACTAAATGGAATAGGAGGATGATACAAGGGGATATGGAGGTAGAATGGGGGAAAGTGTGAGTTTGACAAGCAGCGAGACACCCATAGTAAATACGGATAATACTAGAAAACTTCTAAAGAATAAACCAAGTGGGCACAGAAAGGAAGGAGCAGATAAGATTATAATACAGGCTGAAAAAAAAACTTAAATGCATGCTTGCTAATGCAAGAAGCCTGACAGATAAAATGAGGGAGCTTGAATTAATAGCTACAAGGGAGCAGTATGATATCATAGGCATTACTGAAACATGGTGGTATGAAACTCATGACTGGACAGTTAATTTAGAGGGTTATTCCCTTTTTCGGAAGGATTGGACAAATAGTATGTAGTATGTTTATATGTTAAACCGGATCTAAAACCTATTATTAGGGATCATGTTTATGAAGGGAATGATGAAAATGTAGAGACCTTGTGGATAGAAATTAGCAGTGGAGGTAAAAGTATAAAGAAAATGTTTGTAGTGATATGCTATAAACCACCAAATATCTGTGAGATTGAGGAAGCTAACATACTTTAGCAATTGGAGAAAGCAGCAAAACTGGGTCATATTTGAATAATGGGGGATTTTAATTATCCAGACATAGACTGGGGAAATGAGATTAGCATTTCAACAAAAGGAAACAGGTTTTTGGGGGTGCATAAAGACAATTATATGACCCAAATTATTGAGGAACCAACCAGGAGAGGGGCAGTACTGGAGTTGGTCATATCAAACAATGTAGAAGTAATAACAACTATTCAAGTTCTGGAACATATGGGAAACAGTGATCATAGCACGGTCTCATTTGAAATAAATTATTAAATAACAGATTACTTGGGTTCAACAAAGACCTTAAACGATAGAAAGGCAGATTTTAATAAACTGAGCTCTAATCTACAAGTAATACACTAGGATGATGTTTTTGCAGGGAAAATGTAGAAGATAAATGGGCAGTCTTTAAAACTTTGCTAGAAAAGCACACTTATCAGTGAATACCCTTGGGTAATAAGTATAAAAGAAATAAGTCAAAACCAATGTGGCAAAATAAACAGGTAGGGGAGGAAATGGACAAGAAGAGGAAGGCATTTAGATTCTTTAAATCAGAAGGGACTGAGACATCGTATCAGAATTATAAGGAATGTAACAAAAATTGCAAAATGGCAATCAAATTAGCAAAATGGATAATGAAAAAAGGATTGCAATAGAAAGTAAGGTCAATCCTAAAAAGTTCTTCAAGTACCTTAATAACAAAAATATGAGAAAAGAAAATGTAGGACCCTTTCATTGTGAGATGTAGGATGCAGGATGTAGGATGCAGGATGTAATTTCTCTTCAGAAGGACTTGGAGAGACTGGAAACGTGGGCAGGTAAATGGCAGATGAGGTTTAATACAGATAAATGTAAAGTTATGCATTTGGGATGCAAGAATAAAAAGGCGACTTACAAATGAAATGGGGATAATTTGGGGGAACCCTTGATGGAGAAGGATTTAGGAGTGCTTGTAGACAGCAGGCTTAGTAATAGTGCCCAAAGTCATGCAGTAGCTGCAATGGCAAACAAGATCTTATCTTGCATTAAACGGGCAATGGATGGAAGGGAAGTAAACATAATTATGCCCCTTTACAAAGCATTAGTAAGACCACACCTTGAATATTGAGTACAATTTAGGGTACCAATTCTAAGAAAATACATTATGGAACTAGAGAAAGTGCCGAGAAGAGCCACCAAATGAATAAAAGGGATGCACAATCTAACTTATGAGGAGAGGTTAGCTAAATTAGATTTATTTACATTAGAAAAGAGGCGTCTAAGAGGGGATATAATAACTATATACAAATATATTCGGGACAATACAAGGAGCTTTCAAAAGAACTATTCATTCCATGGGCAGTAAAAAAGACTCGGGGGCATCCTTTAAGGTTGGGGGAAAGGAGATTTCACCAGCAACAAAGGAAAGGGTTCTTTACAGTAAGGGCAGTTAAAATGTGGAATTCATTACCCATGGAGACTGTGATGGCAGATATAATAAATTTGTTCAAAAAAAGGTTGGACATCTTTTTAGATAGGAAAGGTATACAGGGATATACCAAATAAGTATACATGGGAATGATGTTGATCCAGGGATTAATCCGATTGACAATTCTTGGAGTCAGGAAGGAATTTATTTTTCCCCTTACATGATATCATTGGATGATATGACTGGGGTTTTTTGTTTGCCTTCCTCTGGATCAATTAGTAAGTATAGATATAGGATAAAGTATCTGTCATCTAAATTTAGCATAGGTTGAACTTGATGGACGTACGTCTTTTTTCAACCTCATCTACTATGTAACTATGTAACTATGTGAGTCATATCAATAGATTTAGGCGATTATGATGGATGTTATAATACTAATTATGATTTGCTCCTAAATTTGATTGACATATTGATATCTGTCCTTAACACCTCTTACCCATGTACAGTAGTGTGTTGTCTAATTTCATGCATTTCCTTACAACGAGGACAAATATGTACATGATGCTATTCAGCTTAGATGACGTCGCATGGTATTCTAATTTTTAAGAAAGTTTACAACTAAGTGGTGACTAGTGAGTCTCCTCTCTCTGGGATGCACAAAGGATATCTCAGGAATTTTAGTTTCCTTTGAGGCTGACAGACTAATATCTGGCCATCGTTTATTGCCTTCTAAACTACACATATATCACTTTTAGGGCCTCATGCACTAAGCACTGAAAAAGTGCAATCGCCAAGTGTTCCCTATCGGCATGATTTTGGCGATTTTCCCTCGCAGTATTCAGTAAGGGCCGAATCCATGCCGAATCCCTGCCGAATCCCTGCGAAAGCAAAACGCAGATGAGCCAGTGATAAAAAAGCCTGGCTCCCGATAGCCTGGCGATAGGCCGTTTCTGCCGATATGTGTTTGCCGCACTTTTATTCATAGTGTACATGTGCATTGGGTCTCCGGAGCTGAACCGCATTGGTTTCAGGTCCGGGGACCCCCTGCTTTCCGAGATACAGGCCCCTTTATGAGGTGCCGGTATCCCTCTGCATTTAAATGTCCCGATCACGTGACCGCGGAATGTAAACAAAGCAGAGGGATACAGGCACCCCATAAAGGGGCCTGTATCTCGGGAAGCAGGGGGTCCTCGGGCCTAAAACCAAAGCGGTTCAGCTCCGGAGACCCTCTGCACATATACAGTATGAGCAAAACACACATATAAATAAACAATCATTCCATACCTTATCGGCTATCCGCTATGGTAATTAAGCAGCCTTAATGTATTTTTAATAATATTGTGCGTGAGCAGGGTGTCCCCTAAGCTGAACCACATTGATTTGTGGCTCAGGCACCCCCTGCTTCCCGAGTTACAGGACCCGGTAAGGAGCATCGGGTGCCAATGTCGCCACCATCTTTATAGAGCCCACGTCCCGTCTTGGACGCTATAAAGATGGCGGCGACACTGGAACCAATGCCCCAATCCGGGGCCTGTAACTCGGGAAGCAGGGGGTGCCTGAGCTACAAATCAATGCGTTTCAGCTCAGGGGACCCCCTGCTCCCGCACAATATTATTAAAAAACATTAATGCTGTTCATTACCATAGCGGATATCCGCTAAGGCAATGAAAGGGTTAAGGCATAATAGCATGTTTATTGGGGACAATTGCCCCCAATAAACATTGCAACACACAACATACACCCCATGTGCCCCCAACAACCCCTATACCCCCATTACATATTTCACATTTTTGGGATGCACAGCAATAATACTTGAGGCTGGCAGTGGCCCTCGGGTGTTCCCCGCAGGCCTGCATTACCAGTTATGTGCCCCCCCCCAAAAAAAATACAACAACACAAATACTTTACAATAAATACACCCCCCCTAAAACATACAATACAGTAATGGGCAAAATTACTATTATCCACAAATGGATAATAGTGCATTTGCCCATTTAAAATACATAAAGAACAATAAATACATATTGCACTCACCCATGTCCGGCTGCCACGATGAAGGCCATCCTCATCTTCATCCTGCCCATGCCCCCTCCGCTGCTGCAAAACAGAAACAAGAATAAAAACATCCAATGTAATGTCCCCTAACCCCTTAATCACCATAGTGGTTATTAACTGCTACAGTAATTAAGGTGTTAACCCACCCTCACCCACCACTCGGGAGGCCTACATACCCTCCCCCACTAACCCCCCACCCCGTGAGGCCTAACCACCCTCACCCACTACCCAGCTGGCAGGCCTACCCACATATCCTTGGGGCCAATACCCCCTCCCCCACCCCCAGTACCAACAATAAAAACAATACACAGACCCACAATAAACATCATTCTATTTATTAAATACATAACCCACCCCCTGTGCCCCCCCATAAATACATGATTTATTGTTTTACATACAGGGTTCATACCCCAGGCCCACACTAGTCCCCGGTGGGCCTGATGGGTCACCTCACAGACCTACAGGTTACCAGCAACTTGTTTCATACAGGTTCTGGAGGCCTGTTGGTGGGTCCCACCAGGCGCCATGGCCCACCAGGTGGTATCTGCGGGTCACCGTGGGCCACAATGGGGTCCCCACGGTAGGCCCGCGGATGTCTGGGAGTCCTGGGTCAGACCCACAGGTGTCTGCGGGGCCTCGGGTGGTTCCCACGGGGTCTGGGGACCCACGGGTGGGCACTACCGTGTCCACGGTGCCCCCACAGATGTGGGGCCACCGGTTCTTCCCCGCACACTATGGGTCCACTGTGCCCCCACAAATGTGGGGCCACCGGTTCTTCCCTAACAGACTACGGGTCCACGGTGCCCCCACAGATGTGGGGCCACCGGTTCTTCCCCGCAGGTGTCCCCCGTGGACCCACCAGCCTGATACCCGTGAGATACCCGAGGATAACGCAGGTGGTCTCCAGAGGTCTCACGCAGAGCCAATAGGAACAAACCCTGAATGTAAAATAAATAAACCTTACCTATACATTCAATACATCAATCCCCCGCCCACCCAACACATACAGTACAATAATGTGCAAAATAACTATTATCCAGATAGGGATAATAGATTATTTGCCCATTATTAAACACATTAACTAGCATATTAAAATAAATAAAGTACTACTGACCTCATCAATAAGAAGCCCCCATCGCCAGCAACATCCTTGTCCTCCGTTGCCCACAAAATACATAGCCAATACATAGCCAATACATTGCAATTACATTCAGATATCAATTAACCCCTTAATCACCTTATCGGATAATAACCGCAAAGGTAATTAAGGGGTTAAGCCACCCTGGCCTGATACCGACCCTTCGCAATTCATTTGTACAATGGCTTCATCATGCAACTATATATACACATATAAACACACACACACACACACACACATATATATATATATACACATGATGAACCAATTTACAAATACCACTTCTCCATACAGACACAGTACAATAAAATCATATTTCCTTTAAAAATCCAATCTCATCTTCCAATCAAAATCCTCAAATGCCAATCAAAAGCCTCAAATGCCAATCAAAACATTGCATTTACATTGTATACATGATGCATACAATCTATGCACCATGTACACTCTGCCAATGAATGTTAACAATAACATATTCCAAACAAAATACCAATCCATCCAAACAAGTATACTATTTATACCAATCAAGTAACCATAAATCAATTAGCATTCATTAATTAAATCACTAAACAATTTAAATTCCATCCATAACAATTAACTATTCCAATCGTTAAACAGAACAAGTTATCCTCAGACAAAATATAAGTACCAAAAAGAATACAATATACAAAAGCAAGCCTCACCCTGACCTAAAGTACACCATACAAGACCAAAAATTACATCTATCTAATTTTAAAATACATGACACAGACATTTATTTATAGCAGCATAGCCAAAATCATTTTAAACACAGCAAAACAAGCTTTTCAAACAACATCATTTCTTACAATGTATGTATATAATCGATCTAGACATAAATACATACATACATACAGTGGCAAGAAATGATATACCAAAAAAAAAAAAACACATGTAAAAAACAAAAAAAATGAACAAGTTAAATAAAATACATTTCACCGAATCCCATTGAACAGCTTACTCTCGAACCAATCCACGCACAGGAACCCATAAAATAATAAACCATAAAATAATAAACATTAAAATAAAAAACCAAAACAATCCACGGGTCCTCTAGTTGTAATCCATCTTCATCTGTATTCTTCTTTCTTGTATCTGCGGCTCTCTTCCGGGGTCTTCTTGTCTCCTTTGGCCACGCCCTGGCCTTCTTCTTCTGTAGGAGGTTTTCCTCCTCGGCGTCTGCCTTCAAAATGAAACGACATAGGCTTTTAAAGGCCTATGACGTCACATTTTCGTCATATGGTTCCCACGGCCCAATCAGGGAAAACCATGTGCTTTGTCCGAGAAAAAAATGATGACGTCATTTAAAGGCAATGAAAGCACAGCCAATCAGAATGGCTGTGCTTCAATTGCCTTTAAGATGACGTCATGAAAATAAAAATGGCCGGCCTCACATGGTACGGTAGCCAATCAGAGCGTGGGAAATACATCCCAACTCTGATTGACTCTAATACCATGTGACAGGCTTTCAATGACGTCACATCTGTCCTCCCCCAAGCCTCTGTCACATGGTTAACTTGTTCATTTTTTTTTGGTATATCATTTCTTGCCACTGTATGTATGTATGTATGTACTAACAAATCTACGTAAGTACCAGCACTCACTGTCTAATAGTTAAATGATGAAAACAGTTGTAATGCAGAATAAACATTTAATAATAAAACGAACCAGAAATAAATCAAATGTGTTTGCAGAAACCAGTATCACAAATGGGCATGTCACAAATGACATGATTCCCCTGATGAAATCCGTCAATCGGAAGAAACGCGTACACGTACTGTAGGGCACGTGGTTTCAAGGAGCTACGTTTGGTGGAATAGCTCGTGCGTCTGCTGCCAGGAGAGGGAGGACGTTCCCTGAGCCACACACAGCATCTAATGCTGGAACAACAGACTGTATACCTGAATTTCTGGAGGGACATCTGACTGTGATGCACCGGTAGCAGTGAGGTCTGATGTACTGTATTCGGCGAGGAGCTACTTGTTGGCGCATGGGTTTACCCATACAATGCTTAATTTGCATTGACAAATTGTGAGTGTGCATTTGTCATGTGATTTTTTATTAAAATTTTGTTACCAGATTTTACACATGGATCGGGAGCTTGTTCTCTTGTTTCTCCAATAGAATTTGCTGGGAGGTTGCTGACCCCAAAGAAGAAGCAGCCCGGACGTTATAATCTCCATATAAAATCATCAACTTTTTTTGTGGAAAACACATATATATTTTTGTAGTTAATTTTTTACACGTTTTTTTTATTTTTTATTTTACATTTTTTAACATTTTCATTTTTTGGTTAATACATTTCACCTAATCATATTATATTTTGATAATCATATTTTTCAGTGTTTTTTGCAATAATAGTTCATCATTCATCATTTTTTATTCAATATATTTTTTAACACACAACAATTATACATATACAATTTTTACATTTTTTATATTTTACACACACTCACCATCAATACTTATGACCACCATCTGAGTTCCTATATATATTTTATAATAATACATTTTTGCAATTGTTTTATACGGGTCATCTGTGCTAACATTTGTTGTGGTTTGTTTGTTGTCAGGAGTCTACTGTAGGGCTAGTATACACCCAGGCGCTGTTGAATCTTTCAATTACTATATATATATATATAGGTTATGGTGGGTAAAAAAACTTTTTTTACCCACCATAACCTTAATAGTCGTGGTGATTACCTACTCTTATCTTATGAGACCCATCAAGGTTGAAACATGTCTGTGAGTGGGTTAACTGACTTTGCATCTCCCAAGTCCTTGCTTAAAAGCTGTGTTTAAAGCAGCATGCATTGACTAAGGGTTGCTCATGTAATGTGAGCATGAGAAAAAAAGTGGCACTGTGTGCTCATTTGCATGTCATTTCCCAGAATCCCTTGCTGCAATGGAAGTGCTGTTTGCTGGGTGATAATGGTGAAAGACAGGGTTGCAGACCTGTCTAAGACATGCAAATGAATATACAGGAATATTTACAGTTGCTATATATATATACAGTGTTCGACAAACCTATACATTTGCTCGCCCCGGGCGAGTGGATTTAACCCCCGGGCGAGTAAATATTGGCCCAAGCAGCACACGTGTGGTACTAGGTGGCGAGTAGATTTTTTTGTGTGGCGAGTAGATTTTTTGGTGATTTGTCGATCACTGTATATATATATATATATATATATATATATATATATATATATATATATACACAGTGGTCGACAAATCACCAAAAAATCTACTCGCCGAACAAAAAAATCTACTCGCCGAACAAAAAAATCTACTCGCCACCTAGTACCACACGTGTGCTGCTTGGGCCAAAAGGAGCTCGCCACGATGTTAAATCCACTCGCCCGGGACGTGCAAATGTATAGGTTTGTCGAACACTGGATATATATATATTGTGACAAACGGCTTACTCCGGGGCTCCGCCGTCTGTCCGGGACTGTTAGAACACGGTCTTTTAGGGTAGGTTAAATGATGAGACGTCACGTACTGTTCCTTTAAACAGGCTATGCCTGGTTTATTCAGTCCCAGGCACTGAGACTGCCACAGTTTAAACAGAAAACAAAGCCAAACAAAAAGCTGCTCGTCTGAGCGATAACTTAAACTTAGATGTCCCTGACTCAGAGTTGGAAGTGGCTTGTCCACTTCCACCAACAAAATAAGTACCTTTGCAGTCTTTAGACAAACTAACAGAATGAATGAAGCGATTTGGGAAAGAGGCTTTCTCACCCCTCTGCAGTTCAGCAGCCTTCCAGGCTCTTGGGCGGGGCTCAGAGGAAACAGGAAACAGGTCTTATATACCTGAACTCTAATCAGCATGACAGGTGACAGAAAACAGGCAGCAGACAAACTGTGGAATGGAGTGCCTGTACCACGAGGCTGCCCTGTTCAGCTTAGTCAGGACAGAAACTGTTCAGTATCCTGGGAGCCCTGTATATGGAGTTTATTACCAACCCCTGGTTTCTGTCACATATCCTCCCCCCCAGCTCAGACCTCGAGGGGTGAGCGACCATGGATATTAGGGAGTGCATCCTTGACAACCCGTCGGCATTGCCATGTTTGTGCCCCGACCTGTGTTCCACAGAAAATTTAAAGGGCTGTAGGCTTAGGAACCACCTGGTCACCCTAGCGTTCTTCTCCCTATTTTGACACATCCAGGTAAGGGGTGCATGATCTGTGACCAATCGGAACTTTCTCCCCAACAGATAATACTTGAGTGTCTCTACAGCCCACTTTATTGCGAGACACTCTTTCTCGACTATGGAGTAATTTTTCTCCTGGGGATTTAGTTTCCTACTTAAATAAAGGATGGGGTGCTCCTCCCCTTGAGACTCCTGGGAGAGTACCGCCCCCAGCCCTACCTCAGATGCGTCGGTTTGGACTACGAACTCTTTGGAGAAGTCAGGTGTGACCAACACTGGTTGGGCACAGAGAGCTTCTTTCAGGCTTCTAAAGGCCTGTTCGGCTTCGGGGGACCACTTTACCATTAGCGGTCCTCTTGCTTTTGTGAGGTCGGTTAGTGGGGTTGCCTTAGTTGCAAAATTGGGAATAAACCTCCTATAGTAGCCAATTAACCCCAAAAAGGTCCTTACTTGTTTTTTTGTGACTGGCCTTGGCCAATTTTGTATCGCCTCTACTTTGAGTGTTTGTGGTTTGAGTAACCCTCTACCAATAGAATACCCCAGATACTTGGCCTCCTCCAGACCAATAGTGCATTTAGCGGGGTTAGCAGTTAGTCCAGCAGACCGAACTGCGTCGAGCACAGCTTGGACCTTTGGAAGGTGGGACTGCCAATCTTCACTATGGATTACCACATCATCCAGGTAGGCGGCAGCGTACCGAACATGTGGTTTTAAAATTTTATCCATCATTCTTTGGAATGTGGTGGGAGCTCCATGTAAGCCAAAAGGCAGCACCTTATATTGAAAGAGGCCGTCTGGGGTTGAGAAGGCTGTTTTTTCTTTTGCCCTTTCTGTGAGGGGAACCTGCCAGTACCCTTTTGTTAGGTCTAGGGTTGTGAGATATCGGGCTTTGCCCAGTCTCTCTACAAGTTCATCCACCCTGGGCATAGGATAAGTATCAAATTTTGACACCGCGTTTAGTTTCCGGTAGTCATTACAAAACCTTGTTGTACCGTCTGGCTTTGGGACTAAAACTATAGGGCTGTTCCACCCACTTTGGGATTCCTCAATTACGCCTAGTTTTAGCATTTTTTTAACCTCTAAACTTATAGCCTCTCTCTTGGCCTCTGGGATTCGGTACGGTTTAAGGTTAACTCGGACCCCCGGTTCAGAGACTATGTCATGTTTAATTACGTTAGTTTTACCTGGCTGTGTAGAGAAGATTTCTTTGTTCCTTCTCACTAAACTCTGGACCTCTCGTTTCTGATGCACGGACAGTGTTTCAGCTATGCTAACCTCTGGGTCAGTTTCTTGATTCTCTGACGGACCTGGGGGTACTAGGGTTAACAAGACCTCTCTATCTTTCCAGGGCTTGAGTAGGTTTATATGGTAAATTTGCTCAGGTTTCCTCCTACCTGGCTGCCTTACCCTATAATTTACTTCTCCCACTCTTTCCAAGACCTCATATGGCCCATGCCATTTAGCAAGGAATTTACTCTCCACGGTGGGAACCAGAACTAGTACCCTATCACCTGGAAAAAAAATTCTGACCCTAGCACCCTTATTATACGTATTCCTTTGTGCTTCTTGAGCTTTCTCCATGTGTTCCCTCACTATGGGTAGGACTGCAGCAATGCGGTCCTGCATTTGGGCAACATGCTCTATTACACTTCTGTAAGGGGTAACCTCGTGTTCCCAAGTTTCTTTGGCTATATCCAGTAAGCCCCTTGGATGTCGGCCATACAATAGTTCAAACGGGGAGAAGCCTGTGGATGACTGGGGAACTTCCCTAATGGCAAATAACAGGTATGGTAACAAACAGTCCCAGTTTTTCCCATCCTTATCGACCGCCCGGCGTAACATGCTCTTTAAGGTTTTATTGAACCTTTCCACTAAACCATCTGTTTGTGGATGATAGACTGAGGTTCTGAGATGCTTGATTTTTAGGAGTTTACATAGCTCTTTTGTTACTTGGGACATAAATGGTGTTCCCTGGTCAGATAAGATCTCTTTAGGAATTCCGACCCGGGAAAACAGAAGTACTAACTCTTTTGCTATGTTTTTAGCAGAGGTGCTACGTAGGGGAACTGCCTCCGGATATCGGGTAGCATAATCTAATATTACCAATATATGCTGATGTCCCCTAGCAGACTTTATTAGGGGTCCTACTAGATCCATAGCAATCCGGTCAAATGGTACCTCTATTATGGGAAGGGGTACCAATGGGCTGCGGTATGCTTTGAACGGGGCGGTGATCTGACATTCTGGGCATGAGGAACAATAGTTTGTAATTTCTGCCAGAACCCCAGGCCAATAAAAGCTTCGGAGAACCTTTTCTTTTGTCTTTTCCACCCCTAGGTGTCCCCCCAATGGATGACTATGTGCGAGGTGTAATACTACGTTACGGAATGTCCGTGGTACCAACAATTGTTTAGTTGTAACTGATTTTCTTTTATCAACCCGATATACTAGGTCGTTCTCTACCTCGAAGTAGGGGTAAGCAAGTGACCTATCTGGTTGGCCATGAGTACTATTCTGGTCCCGTATATTTCCCCTTGCTACCGCTAATGTGGGGTCCTCCCACTGGGCCTTCTTAAAACTCCCAGGACTGACCTCTAGGTCAGCGAGGGTCTTATCCTGTACTGGGGTGGTAAGTGCCTGATCAACATCTTGATTTGGGGTATTCCCTACCAAAGTAGTGATGGGGAAGGGAATTTCACAGCACTCCTCCTTTTCCCCCTTCTTATTTGGGCCCTCGTCAACCTCCATTTCTGAAAAAGGGAAAGGATTTGTTTCTTCTAACACTTCGTTATGGTCTGCTATTGAACTCTGGGCGCTATTCTGAGCTGGGGACCACATTTTTAGAAAATGGGGAAAGTCGGTCCCTATTAACACATCATGTGCCAGTTTGGGTACAACACCCACCTTGAAATCTAAAGAACCAAATTCTGTTTCAAAAAAAACATCAACAGTGGAATATTCATGATTATCCCCATGTATACAACAAATTGCCACTCTTTGTGAACTGTTTACCTGTTTCTTCTTAATGGGCAATAGGTATTCGGACACTAGTGTGACCATACTCCCAGAGTCAAGAAGTGCCCGAACCCTCTTACCATTAACCTTTACAAATGCCCACAGATGGTTATTCAAGGGGTCCTCTGGGCTAGGGCCCATACATTGGGACAACAGCGAATAAGGTTCCACGCTGTTGCATTGCATGGGCTCATCATTTAGTGGGCAGATTTTTGCTGTGTGGCCCCTCTCATGACAATTTACACATTTAGGTACATAGTCTGTGTCCCACTTAGAGCCTTTTCCCGGCTCCCCATGTTGGCTATTGCCCTTAGTGTGCGAACCACTGTTGCTGGAGCGGCGTGAAGGTGGTCGCCGCTCTTCAGCGCCCCTTAACCCCGGTACCCTTTTACCGTCTCTGGAAGAGTCCTGGAACCTCGGATAGTGGGGTTGCTCCACGACTGTGGGTTGCGGGTGCTCTTCTGCTGCACTGTACCTTTCTACAAGGGCCACAAGCTCATCCGCATTGTGGGGGTCACTCCGACTGACCCAACGGCGTAAGGCAGAGGGAAGTTTCCTCAAGAACTGGTCCATGACCAACCGTTCCACGATGTGGCTTGCTGAGTTGATCTCGGGTTGTAGCCACTTCCGGGCGAGGTGGATGAGGTCATACATCTGGCTTCGGGTGGCTTTATCCATCGTGAAGGACCATGCGTGAAACCTTTGGGCACGAACAGCCGTGGTTACGCCGAGGCGGGCGAGGATCTCGAACTTCAATTTTGCATAGACGTTAGCTTCGGCTGGCTCTAGATCAAAGTAAGCCTTCTGGGGTTCACCGCTTAGGAAGGGTGCGATTAGACCAGCCCACTCAGCTTCTGGCCATCCCTCTCTCTGTGCCGTGCGTTCAAACGTGAGAAGATAGGCTTCCACATCATCCGAGGGTCCCATCTTCTGAAGGTAGTGGCTTGCCCTGGTCATTTTCGGAACTGGGGCTGCCTCTGCCAGTGGAAGGTTACTGATAGTCCCCCTCAGGATCTCGAGTTCCTGCTGTAAGCCCTGAGCGAACCGCTTTTGCTCCTCTCTCAGCAGGCGGTTTGTCTCTTGCTGGTTTGCATTAGTCTCTTGCTGGGCTATTAACAGCTGTCGCTGGGTTTCACTCGCCTGTTGCTGGGCTTCATTCGCGTCTTTCTGGACAGCGACATTGCGTACCAGCGCACTCACCACGTCTTCCATCTTGTTTGGAGAGAGAGAAAAAAAAACCTTCTTTTTTTTTTTTTTTCTTTTTTTTTAAAGTTCTTTAACCCCCAGACCTTTCAGTGTTCTGCCCGCATTCTCCACCATATGTGACAAACGGCTTACTCCGGGGCTCCGCCGTCTGTCCGGGACTGTTAGAACACGGTCTTTTAGGGTAGGTTAAATGATGAGACGTCACGTACTGTTCCTTTAAACAGGCTATGCCTGGTTTATTCAGTCCCAGGCACTGAGACTGCCACAGTTTAAACAGAAAACAAAGCCAAACAAAAAGCTGCTCGTCTGAGCGATAACTTAAACTTAGATGTCCCTGACTCAGAGTTGGAAGTGGCTTGTCCACTTCCACCAACAAAATAAGTACCTTTGCAGTCTTTAGACAAACTAACAGAATGAATGAAGCGATTTGGGAAAGAGGCTTTCTCACCCCTCTGCAGTTCAGCAGCCTTCCAGGCTCTTGGGCGGGGCTCAGAGGAAACAGGAAACAGGTCTTATATACCTGAACTCTAATCAGCATGACAGGTGACAGAAAACAGGCAGCAGACAAACTGTGGAATGGAGTGCCTGTACCACGAGGCTGCCCTGTTCAGCTTAGACAGGACAGAAACTGTTCAGTATCCTGGGAGCCCTGTATATGGAGTTTATTACCAACCCCTGGTTTCTGTCACAATATATATAAATATATATATATATACAGGCATACCCCGCATTAACGTACGCAATGGGACCGGAGCATGAATGTAAAGTGAAAATGTATTTAAAGTGAAGCACTACCTTTTTCCCAATTATCGATGCATGTACTGTACTGCAATCGTCATATACAGCTTTGGTACAGGTAGGGAGCCGGTATTGCTGTTCAGGACGTGCTGACAGGCGCATGCGTGAGCTGCCGTTTTCCTATTGAGCGATATGTACTTACTCGCGAGTGTACTTAAAGTGAGTATCCTTAAACCGGGGTATGCCTGTATATATATATCCAGTGTTCGACAAATCACCCAAAAATCTACTCGCCCAGCAAAAAATCTACTCGCCACCTAGTC